>NC_057812.1:585180479-585480479 GCF_018294505.1 Triticum aestivum
TTCCGCTGTTTTTTTAAATAATTCCGCTCGGAAGAAGAATAAAAAGAAATACTAAACGGACTCCAAAAATCACGAAATAAATTTTCCCGGGCTTCTAAAATCAAGCCCGATAAAGTGAACATTTATTTGGGCCCTAAATGCAATTTTGAAAAACGCACATTTTTCCTAAACTCAAATAAAAATACCGAAAAACTCCGAAATAAATCTTATTTGATTTCTTTATTAAATCCTCAATATTTCTATATTTTGGGAAAGTCATTTTATTCCCTCTCTCATATTTTTGTAATAGAAATAACTGATGATAAAATAAATAAAATCAAATGATCCTGTTTACAAAATTTGAGAAAACTCAAATATGTAAATAACGAAATCCCCAACTCTCTCCGTGGGTCCTTGAGTTGCTTAGGATTTTCTAGGATCAAAACCAAAAGCAAAATAAAATATGGTATGCATGATGATCTAATGTATAACATTCCAAATTGAAAATTTGGGATGTTACAAACCTACCCCCCTTAAGATGAATCTCGCCCTCGAGATTCGGGTTGGCTAGAAAATAGGTGAGGGTGGTCCTTGAGCAAATCTTCCTCTTGCTCCCAGGTGGCTTCATCCTCCGTGTGGTGGCTCCACTGAACCTTGCAAAACTTGATAACCTTGCTGCGAGTGACTCAGCTGGCAAACTCGAGAATCTTGACTGGTTTCTCCTCATAGGTCAAATTGTTATCCAACTGAATTGCTTCTAATGGCACTGTGTCTCTCAAAGGTATGTCAGCCATCTCCGCGTGACACTTCTTCAACTGAGAAACACGGAACACATCATGAACTCCTGTCAATCCTTCTGGCAATTCCAACTTGTAGGCCACTTCTCCCATACGCTCCAAAACTCGATATGGCCCTACAAATTGTGGCGCTAACTTCCCCTTAACTCCAAAGCGCTTAATCCCTCGAAGTGGGGATACTCGAAGATAAGCTCTGTCTCCGACTTCATAAACTGTCGCCTTGCGTTTAGAATCTGCATAGCTCTTCTGCCTGGACTGGGCTACCTTGAGCCTATCGCGAATCAACTTCACCTTCTGTTCAGACTCTTTAATCAGATCTGGTCCAAACAACTGGCGGTCTCCAACTTCGTCCCATGACAACGGTGTCCTGCACCTCCTTCCGTACAGAGCTTCGAAAGGGGCCATCTTCAAACTGGTCTGATAGCTATTATTGTAAGAGAACTCTGTATATGGAAAATTATTGTCCCAACTAGATCCATAATCTAGCGCACAAGCTCTCAGCATATCCTCCAAAATCTGATTGACTCTCTCGGTCTGTCCATCTGTCTGCGGATGAAAAGCTGTACTAAATTCTAGCCTAGTACCCAAAGTCTCATGCAACTGCTTCCAGAACTTTGAGGTAAACTGGGTTCCTCTATCTGATACGATGCTCCTCGGAACTCCATGCAAACATACGATCCTGGTCATGTATATCTTTGCCAACTTAGCACTGGTGTAAGTGGTCTTTACTGGGATGAAATGAGCTACCTTCGTCAATCGATCAACTACAACCCAAATCGAGTCATAGCCTGAACGAGTCCTTGGTAATCCCGTGATAAAATCCATGCCTAGCTTATCCCACTTCCATTCGGGTATCGGCAATGGTTGCAACAATCCTGCTGGCTTCTGATGTTCTGCCTTTACTCTCTGACATACGTCACAAACTACTACATACTCTGCAATATCCTTCTTCATTCCGGTCCACCAGAAAATATCCTTCAAATCCAAATACATCTTGGTATTTCCTGGGTGAATCGAATACGGTGAATCATGTGCCTCTTGCAGAATCAACTTTCTGATCTTCGGGTCATTGGATACATAAACACGGTCTTCAAACCATAGGGTGTCGTGCTCATCCTCACGAAATCCTTTAGCTTTTCCTTGGCTCATTTTCTCCTTTATGGAAGCAATCTCCTTGTCAGATTTCTGAGCCTCTCTGATTCTATCCATCAAAGTTGACTGAATTTCCAACATTGCTACATAGCCTCTCAGAACTATTTCCAAACATAGTTCACGAAGATTTTCTGCTAACTCCTTGGGTATTTCTCCCGTCATTAATGTATTGACATGGCTCTTGCGGCTTAATGCATCAGCTACTACATTAGCCTTCCCGGGATGATAATGCAATCTCATATCATAATCCTTGATAAGCTCCAACCATCTCCTTTGTCTGAGGTTCAACTCCTTCTGCGTGAAAATGTACTTCAAACTCTTATGATCCGTGTACACCTCACAATGATTTCCAATGAGGAAATGTCTCCATGTCTTCAATGCATGCACTACGGCTGCTAACTCCAAATCATGCGTGGCATAATTCAATTCATGAGGCTTCAGTTGTCGTGAAGCATACGAAACAACTCTCCCTTCCCGCATAAGATTGCTCCAAGTCCTCGACGTGAAGCGTCGCAATACACCTCATAATCCTTGGTCTGATCTGGCAAAATCAACACTGGTGAGGTAACCAAACGGCTCTTCAATTCCTGGAAACTAGCCTCACACTCCTCAGTCCATTTGAACTTAGTATCCTTCTTCAGCAACTCTGTCATAGGCTTCGCAATCTTTGAGAAGTTCTCAATAAATCTCCGGTAGTATCCTGCGTGTCCAAGAAAACTCCGAATCTCTCCAACTGTTGTTGGGGCTTCCCACTTGGTCATGGTTTCAACTTTAGTGGGATCTACTGCTATACCTTCTCCGGATATAACGTGTCCGAGGAATCCTACTTCCTTCAACCAAAACTCACATTTACTAAACTTGGCATATAATTGGTGTTCTCTGAGCTTTCCAAGTACCAAACGCAAATGCTCCTTATGCTCCTCTTCATTCTTCGAATATACCAAGATATCATCAATGAACACTATGACGAACTTATCCAAAAACTCCATAAACACTTTTTTCATCATGTTCATAAAATAGGCAGGCGCGTTAGTTAGACCAAATGACATAACGGTATACTCATACAGTCCATATCTTGTGGTGAAGGCTGTCTTAGGTATGTCCTGCTCTCGAATCTTCAACTGATGGTACCCTGATCGCAAATTGATCTTGGAAAACACTTTAGCTCCTTGCAATCGATCAAACAGATCATTGATCATTGGTAGCGAGTACTTGTTTTTGATTGTTACTTCGTTCAATACTCGATAATCAACAACCATCCTTAACGATCCATCCTTCTTCTCCACTAGAAGTACTAGCGATCCCCAAGGCGAAGAACTTGGGCGAATGTAACCTTTATCCAGTAACTCCTTAATCTGCTTCTTAATTTCCCCCAAATCTTTTGCTGGCATCCTATATGGTCTCTTCGATATTGGCCCAGTGCCTGGCAAAAGCTCAATCAAAACTCAATGTCTCTATCCGGTGGCATGCCTGGCAACTCTTCGGGAAATACATCAGGAAAATCCTTTACCACTGGTACTTCCTCCTGCACAACTCCTGATAAGGAATTTACTTGTGTCCTGTTTGGCGCATGTCGGGATACATACTTGATCCTTCTCCCTTCTAGTGTGGTAAGCAAAATTGACTTACTAGCACACTCAATATTCCCTTCATACTTTGATAACCAATCCATGCCTAATATCACATCCAATCCTTGAGATTCCTATACTACTAGGTCTGAGGGAAAAACATAGTTACCAATCCTTAATGGTAACCGATCACACCATAGACTAGCCACATACTCTGCTCCTGGCGAGGTTACTAACATGGCTGACCTAAGGGCTTGGGTTGGTAGGTTATACTTATCCACAAATCCCCTTGAGATGTATGAATGTGATGCACCAATATCAAAAAGAACGAGTGCAGTAAATGACTTAACCAAAAACCTACCTATTACTGCATCGGGCTGAGCTTCAACCTCCTCCACGCTAACGTGGTTCACCTGTCCCCTGTTGAAAGGGTTCGGCTTCTTTCCAGAGCTTCCACTGCCGTTTTGGCCTTCAGGACATTCATTTGCAGAATTTCCTGGCTTCGAACACTTATAACAAGTGACTTGGCTCAAGTCCTTCTTGGCCGGGGTTGAAGGGGTGTTGCGGTTATGTCCATTGCTTGCTCCATTCCCATTACCATTCTTGGTGCCATTGTGATTATGCGAGCTACCTACTCCATGGGTATGCTGAAAATGTCCTCCCGGTCTAGGGGTAAAACGTGGCTTCTGTTGAGCTCCTGAATTATACCTTCCTTGTCCATACTTCCTCTTGCGGTTCTCAATTTGCTGCTGCTTCCCTTCAATCATAAGAGCACGATCTACCAACTCCTGGTAGTTGTTGAAGGTGGCTACCATCAACTGCATACTCAACTCATCATTCAGTCCTTCCAGGAATTTCTCCTGCTTAGCTGCATCCGTAGCAACGTCATCTGGAGCATAACGTGCTAGCTTACTAAACTCCTCCACATACTGGCCAACTGTTCGTCCTCCTTGGCGCAAGTTACAAAACTCACGCTTCTTCATGGCCATTGCTCCTGCTAAAACATGGGCAGTACGGAAAGCCTGCTGAAACTGGTCCCATGTGACAGTGTTGACTGGGAAGGTGGCTGTGAAATTCTCCCACCAGGATGCTGCGGGTCCTTCTAACTGATGTGCGGCAAACTTCACCTTCTCCGCATCTGTGCATCCTGCTGTGGTCAACTCCCTAGCTGTCTTGCGGAGCCAATCATCTGCTACTATTGGCTCAGTGCTACTAGAAAACACCAGTGGATTCAGCCTAAGAAAACGGGCTAAGTGGTCAACAGGTGGTGGTGGTGGTGGTGGGTTGTTGTTGTTCCCCTGATTCTGATTCTGAACTAGCAACTGCATCAAGGTGTTCTGCTGCTGGATCAACTGGGTGAGCTCCGGCGGAAAGGCAAATCCGGGGTCACGCCTCGGAGGCATCTGAGGGTTTAGAAAAGACGAGATATAAGAATAGAGGGGGTCTAAAGAGAAAACACTACCCATATGCACATGAGGCAAAAGCAAACAATTCACTTCATTCAATCAAACAAAGGCATTCAATCGATCTAGCTACCGCAAAGTGCTCGGACTACTATATTTACATGGTGGACTACTACTATTGATGAGGTGGTCTACTAGAAATATTCTACGGTTGTAGACTCCATGATATCGGCTCCTGCTTCATCAACATAGTCATCATTGCTACTATCTTGTTCCGAGTCGGTGCTGTCGATGATGATGTAGTCTTCCAGGCTAATCTCCTTGGGTTCTTCGTCTTCATCTACTGGTGTCGGGCCTCCCATAAATACTGCTAGCTTCATAGTTAGGTCGGCATTCTTATCCACCAATACTTCAATTTCTTCTTCATAATCTTTGCGTGTAGCCTTGAGTTCTTCCTCCAGTTCCTTGATTCTAGTCTTAGCCTTCTTCAGATCTATCATGTCGGCGCACATCTGATTCTCCTGTCGTCGAATGTGATGGTTTAACTCCTGGATAAAAGCTACAATTGATCTATCTTTCCTGGTGTTGATCATCTCCCAGTGTTCATCTCGGCGCCCACAAATCTGGTAGATAGTATCCTTGAGATCCTTGCGGTAGACTTCTCCAATGCGTCCCATGGTGATGTGAGCTGCCATACTCTTTCCTAGACTCCAAGTTGGTGCATCAAAAGAAAACTCTATGGGCTCAGTGACTGGCATGAACGTCCTTCCTGGAACTTGAACTTGAATCATCCAGCGCTCTTCTTCAGGTAAAGTGGCATTGTAGGTTCCCGTGAAGCTTGGTATTCCTATGTTCAGGTATCTAGTGACTTCCTTCAAGTGGCGTCCAAAGGGTGTATCTTCACCTGGTTGGGTGAACTTGTTCCTTGCATCCACCATCCTAAAGAGTAGAAAAGATGAGAGATCAGAAGAGAAGGGAGTGAGTAGTGATCTAGGTCTTTAGCTTAGTGGTCGTGTCCTACAGTCAGCGTGTGCTCTGATACCATCTCTGTAGCGACCAGACCTTAAACGGTCCGATCTCTGTGCTCCGGTGTCATCCCTGGATCAGTAATGCTGACACCATAGAGTACTCGGAGGATTTATAGCAGAGTAGCAATCACACACTTATTACATCGAGTGTCTCAAAAGGGATCTTATTACAATAAATATGGCTTAAGGCCATCTAATAACGATAACAGCGGAAGGCTTGGAAGATAGGTGAGTCCATCAACTCCAACAGCATCACTGAGTATAGGACCACGACCTAAAACTCCTTAATCATCGTCTGAAAAGTCTGCAACATTAACGTTGCAGCCCGAAAATGGGTCAGCACATGGAATATGCTGGCAAGGTAACACATAGAGAGTAATGGAACGCAACAGCTATACTATATGCATATTTGGCTGGTGGAAAGCTCTATGGTTATAGTTTTTGCGTAAAGCCAATTTTTCCCTACTTCAAAGGAATAAATTTAATTACTATCATGGTGGTTGTTAAACATTGAGAATGGTTGATAGCATTCTCAATCCCAATTAAGCATCATCATTAAAACCCAACAAAATTAACTTTAGAGTAACATGTTGAGATTCACATGAAAATCCAGGTACTAGATACTCAAGATGTCCATAACTGGGGACACGGCTAACCATGATTAGTTTGTTACACTCTGCAGAGGTTTGCGCACTTTTCCCCACAAGACTCGATCGCCTCCGTTGGATTTCTCGCACTACATGGTGTTTGAGAAACGGATGACCGAGACATAGTCTTTCAGAAGCGCTAGCACCTTACGATCGGGTAGACCGTACCACCTACATCCCCTACATATGCTAGTCTACCCTGTAAGAGTTCGCACGACTAAATCAACTATGCCAGAGCCCATAATGGCTTGTGGCTGCACATGGAAGTTTCTAGTATGAATAATCTTATGATCCCTTTGAGCCTGGGTGGCGGTCCAAAAGAAAAACAGGCAAGTCCTGGAATACCCAGGTGCCTCAATCCACCCATATGTGTGTTAGGTTGCCACCTTAGATAAATCCTTAATTAACAATCCCACATCTGTCATGGATATCACTTACCTAATCCACGTCTACTAGCATAGCATGGCATAATAAGTAAACGTAGAAGTAACTCCCAAAGGTTTGACAATAAACAGGTAATAGGTACTACCTCATCTACTTCCCATCCCACAATTTAATTAGATCCTAATCATGCAATGTGTGAGGATTGATCTAATGCAATAAAACTGTGTTGTAGGAAAAAGGTATGATCAAAGTGTTACTTGCCTTGCTGATGATCCGCGAAACCTAGAGATTCAAAGTAACAGGCGGCGCACTCCGGGTATTCTATCGCAGACAAACAAACAAGCATACAATAAGTATTCATCTAATGCACGGGTAAAACTCAAATGGAAGATCTAACGAGAAAGTTCAACTTAAGAACCCTGGTTTGCAAAAAGAATCAAATCGAACGAAGCAAAAGAAATCAAACGGCGAAAGAAAACAACTTTATTCTAGTAATCTGGATCTAAGTCAAATTTTACAGTAGCAAAAACTTGTTTAAGTTGATTATTCGGAAAGAGGGTTTCGAGACAAAACTCCAGGCGCTTGAATCGTCTGATTCCGATAAACAAGCGAAAAGTTATACTAAAACGAAAATCGGATCAGAAATCGCGATCAGAAAATAACCGCGGAAAAATTCGACGAAAAGAAAATGACGAACAGAATTTTTTTTAAACAGCACGGATCTCGAGGGCGGCAAACCTCGGGCGACGCGCGGCTTCGGCGCATCGGCGGCGGGGCGGCGGCTGGCGGCGTCGGCCGCTGGCGGCGGCGGCGGCTGGCGGCGTCGGCCGCTGGCGGCGTCGGCGGCTGGCGGCGGGGCGGGGCTAGGGCGGCTGGGGCGCTAGGGTTTGGGGGCTGGGGCGGCTGGGCTCTCGGGCCCCGGGGCGGCGCCTTATAAAGGCCCCGGCCAGGGGAGTCCTGGCCGAGTACGGCCCATAGTCGGTTCCGCTGTTTTTTTTAATAATTCCGCTCGGAAGAAAAATAAAAAGAAATACTAAACGGACTCCAAAAATCACGAAATAAATTTTCCCGGGCTTCTAAAATCAAGCCCAATAAAGTGAACATTTAGTTGGGCCCTAAATGTAATTTTGAAAAACGCGCATTTTTCCTAAACTCAAATAAAAATACCGAAAAACTCCGAAATAAATCTTATTTGATTTCTTTATTAAATCCTCAATATTTCTATATTTTGGGAAAGTCATTTTATTCCCTCTCTCATATTTTTGTAATAGAAATAATTGATGATAAAATAAATAAAATCAAATGATCCTGTTTACAAAATTTGAGAAAACTCAAATATGTAAATAACGAAATCCCCAACTCTCTCCGTGGGTCCTTGACTTGCTTAGGATTTTCTAGGATCAAAACCAAAAGCAAAATAAAACATGATATGCATGATGATCTAATGTATAACATTCCAAATTGAAAATTTGGGATGTTACAAAGTGCCTCCCGCGGCCGAATCTAAAAGATTTCTAGAAGCAAAATTCAATCTGGCATAAATTTTTTGTATAAACATCCACAAATTCAAACCATGAGTAGGGCAATTACGTATCATTGATTTCATCCTCTCCCGAGCTTGTGCAACATGTTCATGATCAAGTTGCTTAAAATTCATAATATCGTTTCTAAGGGAGATGATCCTAGCGGGAGGAAAATACTTAGAGATAAAAGCATCTTTGCACTTGTTCCAAGAATCAATACTATTTTTAGGCAAAGATGAAAACCAAGCTTTAGCACGATCTCTAAGCGAAATAGTAAATAGCTTCAACTTAACAATATCGTTGTCAACATCTTTCTTCTTTTGCATATCACACAAATCAACGAATCTATTTAGATGGGTAGCGGCATCTTCACTAGGAAGGCCGGAAAACGGATCTTTCATGACAAGATTCAGCAAAGCGGCATTAATTTCACAAGATTCAGCATCGGTAAGAGGAGAAATCGGAGTGCTAATAAAATCATTGTTGTTGGTACTAGTAAAGTCACACAATTTAGTGTTATCTTGAGCCATCGTGACAAGCAAGCAATCCAACACACAAGCAAACAAAAAGCAAGCGGGCAAAAAGAGGCAAATAGAGAAAGAGAGGGAGGATAGAGAGAGAGAGGGCGCATAAAACAACAAGGGTGAAGTGGGGGAGAGGAAAACGAGAGGCAAATGGCAAATAATGTAATGCGGGAGATAAGGGTTGTGATGGGTACTTGGTTTGTTGACTTTTGCGTAGACTCCCCGGCAACGGCGCCAGAAATGGCTCGTTGTCGGGAGTCAAATCTTGACTTGCACGAATGTCCCACGCAACGGCACCAGAAATCTTCTTGCTACCTCTTGAGCACTGCGTTGGATTTCCTTTAAGAGGAAAGGATGATGCAGCAAAGTAGCGTAAGTATTTCCCTCGGTTTTTGAGAACCAAGGTATCAATCCAGTAGGAGGCCACGCGCGACGTCCCTAGTACCTGCACAAAACAAATAGCTCCTCGCAACCAACAAGATAATGGGTTGTCAATCCCTTCATGGTCACTTACGAGAGTGAGATCTGATAGATATGATAGGATAATATTTTTGGTATTTTTGTGATAAAGATGCAAAGTAAAATAAAAGCAAAGTAAAAAAGCAAAGGAAATAACTAAGTATTGGAAGATTAATATGATGAAGATAGAGCCGGGGAGCATAGGTTTCACTAGTGGCTTCTCTCAAGAGCATAAGTATTTTACGGTGGGTGAACGAATTACTATTGAGCAATTGACAGAATTGAGCATAGTTATGAGAATATCTAGGTATGATCATGTATATAGGCATCACATCCGAGACAAGTAGACCGACTCCTGCCTGCATCTACTACTATTAGTCCACTCATCGACCGCTATCCAGCATGCATCTAGAGTATTAAGTTCATGAAAACAGAGCAACGCCTTAAGCAAGATGACATGATGTAGAGGGATAAATTCATGCAATATGATAAAAAAACCATCTTGTTATCCTCGATGGCAACAATACAATACGTGCCTTGTCGCCCCTACTGTCACTGGGAAAGGACACTGCAAGATTGAACCCAAAGCTAAGCACTTCTCCCATTGCAAGAAAGATCAATCTAGTAGGCCAAACCAAACTGATAATTCGAAGAGACTTGCAAAGATAACCAATCATACATAAAAGAATTCAAAGAAGATTCAAATATTGTTCATAGATAATCTTGATCATAAACCCACAATTCATCGGTCTCAACAAACACACCGCAAAAAGAAGATTGCATTGAATAGATCTCCGCAAGAGAGGGGGAGAACATTGTATTGAGATCCAAAAAATAGAGAAGAAACCATCTAGCTAATAACTATGGACCCGAAGGTCTGAGGTAAACTACTCACACTTCATCGGAGAGGCTATGGTGTTGATGTAGAAGCCCTCCGTGATGGATGCCCCCTCCGGCGGAGCTCTGGAACAGGCCCCAAGATGGGATCTCGTGGATACAGAAAGTTACGGCGGTGGAATTAGGGTTTTGGATCCGTATCTGATCGTTTGGGGGTACGTAGGTATATATAGGAGGAAGGAGTACGTCGGTGGAGCAATAGGGGGCCCACGAGGGTGGAGGGCGCGCCTGGGGGGTAGGCGCACCCTCCTACCTCGTGGCCTCCTCCTTTATTTCTTGACATAGGGTCCAAGTCTCCTGGATCATGTTCGGTGAGAAAATCACGTTCCCGAAGGTTTCATTCCATTTGGACTCCGTTTGATATTCCTTTTATTTGAAACCCTAAAATAGGCAAAAAAACAGCAATTCTGGGCTAGGCCTCCGGTTAATAGGTTAGTCCCAAAAATATATAAAAGTGGATAATAAAGCCCAATAATGTCCAAAACAGTAGATAATATAGCATGGAGCAATCAAAAATTATAGATACGTTGGAGATGTATCACCCTCCCATGGCAGCGGGGTCCTAGCGGAAAATAAGGGATATTAAGGCCTCCTTTTAATAGAGTACCGGACCAAAGCATTAAAACATAGTGAATACATGAACTCCTCAAACTACGGTCATCACCGGGAGTGGTCCCGATTATTGTCACTTCAGGGTTGCCAGATATTAACACATAGTAGGTGACTATAGACTTGCAAGATAGGATCAAGAACTCTCATATATTGATGAAAACATAATAGGTTCAGATCTGAAATCATGGCACTCGGGCCCTAGTGACAAGCATTAAGCATACCAAAGTCATAGCAACTTCAATCTCAGAACATAGTGGACACTAGGGATCAAACCCTAACAAAACTAACTCGATTACATGATAAATCTCATCCAACCCATCATTGTCTAGCAAGCCTACGATGGAATTACTCACGCACGGCGGTGAGCATCATGAAATTGGTGATGGAGGATGGTTGATGATGACGATGGCGATGGATTCCCCTCTCCGGAGCCCCGAACGGACTCCAGAACAGCCCTCCCGAGAGAGTTTAGGGCTTGGCGGCGACTCCGTATCATAAAACACGATGAATCTTTCTCCTTGATTTTTTTCTCTCCGAACACGAATATATAGAGTTGGAGTTGAGGTCGGAGGAGCTCCAGGGGGCCCATGAGGTAGGGGGCGCGCCCAGGGGGGAACGCGCGCCCCCCGCCCTCGTGGCTAGGGTGTGGGCCCCCTCGTCTTGATCTTTTGCCAGTATTTTTTTTATTTCCAAAAATAGTCTCCGTGAAGTTCTAGGTCATTCCGAGAACTTTTGTTTCTTCACATAAATAACACCATGGCAATTTTGCTGAAAACGGCGTCAGTCCGGGTTAGTTCCATTCAAATCATGCAAGTTAGAGTCCAAAACAAGGGCAAAAGTGTTTGGAAAAGTAGATACGATGGAGACGTATCATAGCTCCATGGAGAACATTGTAGACATAGAAACTTGCAAAATACGTACAGATCTGAATTTGGCAGACCCGTTGACTAAACTTCTCTCACAAGCAAAACATGATCACACCTTAGTACTCTTTGGATGCTAATCACATGGCGATGTGAACTAGATTACTGACTCTAGTAAACATTTTGAGTGTTGGTCACATGGCAATGTGAACTATGGGTGTTAATCGCATGGTGATGTGAACTATTGGTGTTAAATCACATAGTGCTGTGAACTAGATTATTGACTCTAGTGCAAGTGGGAGACTGAATGAAATATGCCCTAGAGGCATTAATAAAGTTATTATTTATTTCCTTATTTCATGATAAATGTTAATTATTCATGATAGAATTGTATTAATCGAAAACTTAGTACATGTGTGAATACATAGACAAACAGAGTGTCCCTAGTATGCCTCTACTTGACTAGCTCGTTAACCAAAGGTGGTTAAGTTTCCTAGCCATAGACATGTGTTGTCATTTTATGTACGGGATCACATCATTAGAGAATGATGTGATGCAGAAGACCCATTCGTTAGCTTAGCATTATGATCGTTTCAGTTTCATTGCTATTGCTTTCTTCATGACTTATACATGTTCCTCTGACTATGAGATTATGCAACTCTCGAATACCGGAGGAACACCTTGTGTGCTATCAAATGTCACAACATAACTGGGTGATTATAAAGATGCTCTACAGGTGTCTCCGATGGTGTTTGTTGAGTTGGAATAGGTCGAGATTAGGATTTGTCACTCTGATTGTCGGAGAGGTATTTCTAGGCCCTCTCGGTAATGCACATCACTATAAGCCTTGCAAGCAATGTGACTAATGAGTTACTTGCGAGATGATGCATTACGGAACGAGTAAAGAGACTTACCGGTAACAAGATTGAACTAGGTATTGAGATACCAACGATCGAATCTCGGGCAAGTAACATACCGATGACAAAGGGAACAACGTATGATGTTATGCGGTTTGACCGATAAAGATCTTCATAGAATATGTAGGCGCCAATATGAGCATCCAGGTTCCGCTATTGGTTATTGACCGGAGATGTGTCTCGGTCATGTCTACATAGTTCTCGAACCCGTAGGGTCCGCACGCTTAACGTTCGATGACAATTTGTATTATGAGTTATGTGATTTGATTACCGAAGTTTGTTCGGAGTCCCGGATGAGATCACGGACATGACTAGGAGTCTCTAAATGGTCGAGACATAAAGATTGATATATTGGAAGGTTATATTCGGACACCGGAAGTGTTCCGAAGTGTATCGAGTATTTTTTGGAGTACCGGGAGGTTACCGAAACCCCCCGGGGAGTCTATGGGCCTTATTGGGCCCTAGTGGAGAAAAAGGGTGGCAAGCTAGGTGTGGGGCGCGCCCCCCTAGGCCCAAACCGAATTGTTTTAGGGTTTTGGGGGCCAGCCCCCTCTTTCCTTCTCCCCTCCTCCTCTTTCCTCCTTCTCCTAGTAGGAATAGGAAAGGGGGGCCAAAACTACTTGGAGTAGGATTGCCCCCCTTGGCGCGCGCCTCCTCAGGTCGGCCTCCTCCTCCCTCCCTCCTTTATAAAAACGTGGGGAGGGGTGATGACCCACAAGTATAGGGGGTCTATCGTAGTCTTTTTGATAAGTAAGAGTGTCGAACCCAGCGAGGAGCAGAAGGAAATGATAAGCAGTTTTCAGTAAGGTACTCTCTGCAAGCACTGAAATTATCGGTAACAGATAGTTTTGTGATAAGGTAATTTGTAACGGGTAACAAGTAATAAAAGTAAATAAGGTGCAGCAAGATGGCCCAATCCTTTTTTTAGCAAAGGACAAGCCTGGACAAACTCTTATATAAGGGAAAACGCTCCCGATGACACATGGGAATTATCGTCAAGCTAGTTTTCATCACGCTCATATGATTCGCGTTCGGTACTTTGATAATTTGATATGTGGGTGGACCGGTGCTTGGGTACTGCCCTTCCTTGGACAAGCATCCCACTTATGATTAACCCCTCTTGCAAGCATCCGCAACTACAAAAGAAGTATTAAGGTAAACCTAACCATAGCATGAAACATATGGATCCAAATCAGCCCCTTACGAAGCAACGCATAAACTAGAGTTTAAGCTTCTGTCACTCTAGCAACCCATCATCTACTTGTTACTTCCAAATGCCTTCCTCTAGACCCAAACAATGGTGAAGTGTCATGTAGTCGGCGTTCACATGACACCACTAGAGGAGAGACAACATACATCTCATCAAAATATCGAACGAATACCAAATTCACATGACTACTTATAGCAAGACTTCTCCCATGTCCTCAGGAACAAACGTAACTACTCACAAATCATATTCATGTTCATAATCATAGGGCTATTAATATGCATAAAGGCTCTGAACATATGATCTTCCACCGAATAAACCAACTAGCATCAGCTACAAGGAGTAATCAACACTACTAACAACCCACAGGTACCAATCTAAGGTTTTAGGACAAAGATTGGATACAAGAGATGAACTAGGGTTTGAGAGGAGATGGTGCTTGTGAATATGTTGATGGAGATTGACCCCCTCCCAATGAGAGGATCGATGGTGATGATGATGGTGATGATTTCCCCCTCCCGGAGGGATGTTTCCCCGGCAGAACAGCTCCGCCGGAGCCCTAGATTGGTTCCGCCAAGGTTCCGCCTCGTGGCGGCGGATTTTTGTCCCGTGAGCTTGTTATGATTTTTTTTCTTGGATGAAAGACTTCATATAGCAGAAGATGGGCACCGGAGGCCAGCCAAGGGGCCCACGAGGCAGGGGGCGCGCCCAAGGGGGTAGGGTGTGCCCCCCACCCACGTGGATGGTGGGTGGCCCCCCTCTGGTGCTTCCTTCACCCAATATTTTTTATATATTCTGAAACTGACTTCCATGAAGTTTTAGGACTTTTGGAGTTGTGCAGAATAGGTCTCTAATATTTGCTCCTTTTCCAGCCCAGAATTCCAGCTGCTGGCATTCTCCCTCTTCGTGTAAACCTTGTAAAATAAGAGAGAATAGGCATAAGTATTGTGAATTAATGTTTAATAATAGCCCATAATGTAATAAATGTCGATATAAAAGCATGATTCAAAATGGGTGTATCAACTCCCCCAATCTTAGACCTCGCTTGTACTCAAGCGGAAGCCGGTAACGAAAATTATGTCCACATGTTTAGAGATAGAGGTGTCGATAAAATAAAATACGGATATGAGGGCATCGTGATTATTCTTATAACAGCAACATATATATGTATATTGTCATATGATTTCTTATGCTAAAGTAAAAACTCATTCACAATTTCAAGTATGAATCAGAAACTTCATTGAAAACTAACAAACTATAATCTCAGTCATTGAAGCAATTGCAATTTATCATAACATCGGACAGAGTCAATATAAGAGCTTTTCAGCAAGTCCACATACTCAACTATCATTTAGTCTTTCACAATTACTAACACTCATGCAATATTTATGGGTATGAAGTTTTAGTCGGACACAGAGAAAGATAGGGGCTTATAGTTTTGCCTCCCAACCTTTTACCTCAAGAGTAATGTCAACAATAATAGTTCATGAAAACTCACATCCAATTAGCTATATATATCAGGATCTTTCCAACATACAGTGCTTGCCAAAGGATAAAATGTAAAAAAGGAAAGGTGAAGATCACAATGACTCTTGTATGAAGTATAAGACAAGAACAAAAGATATGCCCTTCACGGAGGGAAGCAGAGGTTGTCATGTGCTTTTATGGTTGGATGCACAAACTCTTAATGCAAAAGAACGTCACTTTATATTGCCACTTGTGATATGGACCTTTATTATGCAGTCCGACGCTTTTATTTCTTCCACATCACAAGATCGTATAAAGCTTATTTTCTCCACACTAATAAATCATACATATTTAGAGAGCAATTTTTATTGCTTGCAACAATGACAACTTACTTGAAGGATCTGAATCCATAGGTAGGTATGGTGGACTCTCATGGCAAAATTGGGTTTAAGGATATTTGGAAGCATAAGTAGTATCTCTACTTGGTGCAAAGAATTTGGCTATCATGAGTGGGAAAGGCAAGCTCACAATGTTGGATGATCCATGACAATATAATTTATTTGGGATGTAAGAAAACATAACCCATTACGTTGTCTTCCTTGTCAAACATCAACTCTTTAGCATGTCATATTTTAATGAGTGCTCACAATCATAAAAGATGTCCAAGATAGTATATTTATATGTGAAAACCTCTCTTTCTTTATTACTTCCTATTAATTTCAATGATGACCAAAACTATGTTTGTCAACTCTCAACAACTTTTATTCATCATACTCTTTATATGTGAAGTCATTACTCTCCATAAGGTCCATATGATCTCTTTATTTCTTTTTATTCTTTCTCTTCTCTTTTATTTTTATTCCCTCAAGATCATAGCAATATAACCAAGCCCTTGACTCAACACTAATATTTATTATATATAGCTCACGGACTCGATTACATAGAAGGATCATAAAGCAAAACTCAAAACTACATCATACTAAACCTTTATTCTACTAGATCAAGATATAACCAAAAGGATCAAACTAAGAAAAACGGTAAAGATAGGAGTGTGATGGTGATACGATACCGGGGAACCTCCCCCAAGCCTGGCAGTTTCCAAGGGGAGTTCCCATACCAGATACTCAGTTCTTCTTTGTTGGTGAAGAAGATAATGGTGATGATGGATATTCGCACATGGAGCGTAGGAGATCCTCCAATTTGCGGATAATGCCCTTGAGTGCGATGATATGCTCCTTCAACAAAATATTTTCACATGTGAGATACTTGTTTTGAATGTGAGCTAACTCAATCATCTTTAAAGCTTCAATCTCCGTTGGGGTAAGGAGATTGTGATGAGGTTGAAGGATGTCTCCGTCTTCTACTGCCGGAACTTGATCTCCCATGGCCTTCTTGATCCCATCATCCTTGTTGATCTCCACGGGTTCTTATCTCTTCAACTCTATCTTCATTAGCCAAGCATCGTTGCCCTCATTGTTGAAGAAGGGGGACGACATGATGCCTAGCCTTGACAACTCTGGCAGAAAACAGCTTGAAACAAAAACAGAGGATAATTGTGTGGTACGGTGGTCAAAACCTTCGGGAGATTATATAATGAATTTTTACCAACCAAAAGTAGTATCGTGCAAGAAAACGGAGTCTGGAGAGCACATGAGGTGCCCACGAGGCAGGGGGCGCGCCCTCCACCCTCGTGGACGCCTCGTGTCCTTCCCGGACTACTTCTTATTTTCCTATTTTCTTAAATATTCCAAAACGGAGAAAAATTGCTATTAGAACTGTTTTGGAGTCGGTTTACTTACCGTACCACGTACCTTTTCGGAGTCTGAAACATTCCGGAAAGTGTCCCTTATATACTCCTTTGGGGTTACAGTTTCAATAACATTAGTTTCAACATTTATGGGATTACCTGAGATATAATGTTTGATTCTTTGACCGTTCACCACCCTCGGATTTGTTCCTTCAAAGTTGTTGATTTTTATGGCATCGGAACGATAGACCTCCTCAATAATGTAAGGACCTTCCCATTTAGAGAGGAGTTTGCCTGCAAAAAATCTTAAATGAGAGTTGTATAGCAAAACATAATCACCTACATTAAACTCACGCTTTTGTATCCTTTTGTCATGCCATCTCTTAACTTTTTCTTTAAACAATTTGGCATTTTCATAGGCTTGGGTTCTCCATTCATCAAGTGAGCTAATGTCAAAAAGCCTCTTCTCACTGGCAAGTTTGAAATCATAACTAAGCTCTTTAATGGTCCAATATGCCTTATGTTCTAGTTCGAGAGGTAAGTAACATGCTTTTCCATAAACCATTTTATATGGAGACATACCCATAGGATTTTTATATGCAGTTCTATAAGCCCATAATGCATCATCAAGTTTCTTGGACCAATTCTTTCTAGATCTATTAACAGTCTTCTGCAAAATTAATTTAAGCTCTCTATTACTTAATTCTACTTGACCACTAGACTGTGGATGATACGGAGATGCAATTCTATGATTAACATCATACTTAGCAAGCATCTTACGAAAAGCACCATGAATAAAATGTGAACCACCATCGGTCATTAAGTATCTAGGGACTCCAAACCTCGGAAAAAATAACTTCTTTAAGCATCTTAATAGAGGTGTTATGATCAGCACTACTAGTTGGAATAGCTTCTACCCACTTAGTAACATAATCAACAGCAACTAAAATATGTGTATATCCATTAGAGGAAGGAAACGGTCCCATATAATCAAAGCCCCAAACATCAAATGGTTCAATAACAATTGAATAATTCATAGACATTTCTTGACGTCTACTAATATTACCAATTCTTTGGCATTCATCACAAGACAAGACAAACTTACGGGCATCCTTGAAGAGAGTAGGCCGATAAAAACCGGATTGCAATACCTTATGTGCAGTTCTATCTCCAGCATGGTGTCCTCCATAAGCTTCGGAGTGACACTTGCGTAGGATATGTTCATGTTTATGCTCAGGTGCACAACGTCTAATAACCCCATCTACTCCTTTATAAAGGTGCGGGTCATCCTAGAAGTAATGTCTTAAATCATAGAAAAACTTTTTCTTTTGTTGGTATGTGAAACTAGGTGGCATAAATTTAGCAACAATATAATTATCATAATCAGCATACCATGGAGCAGTACAAGAAGCATTTATGATAGCTAATTGTTCATCAACAAAGCTATCATCAATAGGTGTGGGTCATCAAGAACAGTCTCTAACCTAGACAAGTTGTCTGCAACAGGGTTCTCGGCTCCCTTTCTATCAATAATATGCAAATCAAATTCTTGTAGCAAGAGAACCCATCTAATAAGTCTAGGTTTAGCATCTTTCTTTTCCATAAGATATTTAATGGCAGCATGATCAATGTGAATAGTTACTTTAGAATCAACAATATAAGGTCTGAACTTATCACAAGCAAATACAACTGCTAAAAATTCTTTTTCAGTAGTAGCATAATTCCTTTGGGCACTGTCTAGAGGTTTACTAGGATATTGGATAACATTTAATTTCTTATCAACTCTTTGTCCTAGAACAGCCCCTACAACATAATCACTAGCATCACACATAATTTCAAAGGGTAAATTCCAATCAGGTGGCTGAACAATAGATGCAGAAATCAAGGCTTTCTTAAGTATTTCAAATGCTTCTACACAATCATCATCAATGACAAATGGAACATATTTTTGTAAGAGATTAGTCAGAGGTCTAGAAATTTTAGAGAAGTCTTTAATGAACCTCCTATAAAAACCAGCACGACGAAGGAAACTTCTTATACCTTTGATGTCCTTAGGACACGGCATCTTTTCAATAGCACCAACCTTAGCTTTATCGACTTCAATACCTCTTTCAAAAATTTTGTGACCCAAGACAGTACCTTCATTAACCATAAAGTGGCACTTCTCCCAATTCAAGACAAGATTAGTTTCTTCACATCTCTACAAAACTCAATCAAGGTTGCTTAAGCAATCATCAAAAGAAGTTCCATATACGGAGAAATCATCCATGAAAACCTCAACAATCTTTTCACAAAAGTCAGAGAATATTGCAGTCATACATCTTTGAAAGGTAGCAGGTGCATTACATAAACCAAAAGGCATACGTCTATAAGCAAAGGTACCGAATGGGCAAGTAAAAGTGGTCTTTTCTTGATCCTCTTTTGACACAGGTATTTGAGAGAAACCAGAATAACCATCTAGAAAGCAAAAATGTGTATGTTTGGATAATCTTTCTAGCATTTGATCAATGAAAGGTAAAGGGTAATGATCCTTTTTGGTAGCTTTATTTAATTTGCGGAAATCAATTACCATTCTATAATATGTAACAATTCTTTGTGGGATCAATTCACCTTTATCATTAGGAACAACAGTAATACCTTCCTTCTTAGGGACACAATGGACAGGACTTACACACTGACTATCAGCAACGTGATAAATTATACCTACCTCCAGAAGCTTTAGTATTTCTCTTCTTACCACTTCTTTCATCTTAGGATTTAACCGTCCTTGGTGATCAACAACCGGTTTCACGTCTTTCTCCAATTTTATTTTGTGCTGGCATAGAGTGGGACTAATGCCCTTAAGATCATCAAGAGTATATCCAATAGCAGCACAGTGCTTCTTCAGAGTTTTCAATAATTTCTCTTCTTCCTGCTCTAAAAGGTTAGCACTAATAATAACAGGATATATCTTATTTTCATCAAGATAAGCATATTTAAGAGTATCAGGCAATGGTTTAAGCTCAAACACGGGATCACCCTTGGGTGGAGGAGGATCCCCTAGTACTTCAACAGGCAAGTTGTGTTTCAAAATAGGTCCCTGTTTAAAGAATACTTCATCTATTTCCCTACTTCCATTCATAAACATATCATTTTCATGGTCGAGCAAATATTGTTCTAAAGGATCATTAGGAGGCACTGCAATAGAAGCAAGACCAATAATTTCATCTTTACTAGGCAATTCTTTATCATGGGGTTGTCTACGAAATTTAGCAAAATTAAACTCATGAGACATATCCCCCAAACCAATAGTAACAACATCCTTTTTGCAATATATCCTAGCATTAACAGTATTCAAGAAGGGTCTACCAAATATAATGGGACAAAAGTTATCTTGTGGGGAACCAAGAACAAGAAAATCAATAGGATATTTAGCTTTACCAACAAGACTTCAACATCTCTAACAATCCCAACTGCTGAAATAGTGTCTCTATTGGCAAGCTTAATTGTAACATCAATTTCCTCTATCTCAGCAGGTGCAATATCATGCATAATTTCTTTGTATAAGGAATGAGGTATTGCACTTGCACTAGCACTGAGGGAGTCCCGGATTAGGGGGTGTCTGGATGGCCGGACTATACCTTCAGCCAGACTCCTGGACTATGAAGATATGAGATTGAAGACTTCGTCCCGTGTCCGGAAGGGACTTTCCTTGGCGTGGAAGGCAAGCTTGGTGATACGGATATGCAGATCTCCTACCATTGTAACCGACTCTATGTAACTCTAACCCTATCTGGTGTCTATATAAACCGGAGGGTTTTAGTCCGTAGGACAACGTACACAACAATAATCATACCATAGGCTAGCTTCTAGGGTTTAGCCTCTTCGATCTCGTGGTAGATCTACTCTTGTACTACCCATATCATCAATATTAATCAAGCAGGACGTAGAGCTTTACCTCCATCGAGAGGGCCCGAACCTGGGTAAAACTTCGTGTCCCTCGCCTCCTGTTACCATCACGCCTAGACGCATAGTTCGGGACCCCCTACCCGAGATCCGCCAGTTTTGACACCGACATTGGTGCTTTCATTGAGAGTTCCTCTGTGTCATCGCTGTCAGGCTTGATGGCTCCCACGATCATCGATAGTGATGCGGTCCAGGGTGAAACTTGTCTCCCTGGACAGATCTCTGTCTTCGACGGCTTTGCACAGCGAGCCAATTCACTTGTCCATCTGGAGCAGATTGAAAGCTATGCCCCTGGCCGTCAGGTCAGATTTGGAAGTTTAAACTACACGGCTGACATCCGCGGGGACTTGATCTTCGACGGATTCAAGCCACTTCCGAGCACGCCACACTGCCACGATGAGCATGATCTAGCTCTGCCGCCTAATAGTGCCTTGAAGACCGCAACCGCATCGGCTTCGACCCTTAATTCGGAGCCAACCGCGCCGAACGAGGATGGGTGGTTGGACGCCGCCTCGGGGGCTGCGATCCTAACGGCGGTCGAGCCGAACACCAGCCCCGCACTCCGCGAGACTCATGGTTCCAAGGAGTCGGACTCCTCTCCGGACTCCGAACCATTCGCGCCTCTGCCAATCGAATCCGATTGGGCGCCAATCATGGAGTTTACTGCCGCAGACATCTTTCAGCACTCGCCCTTTGGCGATATTATAAAATCACTAAATTCTCTCTCTTTATCAGGAGAGCCCTGGCCGGACTACGGTCAGCGAGATTGGGATGCGGACGATGAAGAAATTCAAAGCCCACCCACCACCCACTTTGTAGCCACTGTCGATGATTTAACCGACATGCTCGACTTTGACTCCGAAGACATCGACGGTATGGACGCTGATGAAGGAGACGATGAAGAACCAGCGCCTATTGGGCCCTGGAACGCCACCTCGTCATATGATGTATACATGGTGGACGCACCAAAAGATGACGACGAGGAGCGGAAGGACGCACCAAAGGCTTGTTCCCTCGAAAAGCAGTCAAAGCAGCGACGCAAGCACCGCCCCAAATCCCGCCTCGACAGAAATAGCGATCACACAGACCCAGCGCTAGAGCAGGGCGAACCGCTGCCGGACAACGGCAATCCGGATAATCAAACCGAACAAACAAATCCTATCAAGGATAATGGTCCGGACGACATAACGCCGGACAGACACCCGGAGCAGCAGACTGCCTGTAAAAGGCTTGTTGCCACTGCGAGGAGCCTGAAAAAGCAGAAGCAAAGGCTCAAGGCCGCGCAAGACACACTCCAATTCAGATGGAGTAAAATACTCAGCACTGCAGCAAGGTACGGCGACAATCGCCCCTCCAAGAGCTACCCAAAGCGGAAGCTGCTACCCGAATTCGATGAGGAGGCCTCAGAACCCCCACAACTAAATATCAAAGCAGCCACATGGTCGGATAGACGACCCCTCTACCAACACAGAGCAGCATACAATGCTGCTCACAATACAATACGCGACCCATGCGAGGGCTCGCACCCAAAGGACGGCGCAACCAGATCCATCTATGGACCACACAAGCGCGCCCCAGCATACAATGCAACACAACAAACATCCGAACAACGCGGTACACCCAGCTACAGGGGTGTCGCACACCCCCTTTGTTTCACCGATGAGGTACTGGACCACGAATTTCCAGAGGGATTCAAGCCCGTAAACATAGAGGCATATGACGGAACAACAGACCCTGGGGTCTGGATTGAGGACTACATCCTTCATATCCATATGGCTCGAGGAGATGATCTCCACGCCATCAAGTACCTACCCCTCAAGCTCAAAGGGCCAGCTCGTCACTGGCTCAAAGGCCTTCCCGAAAGCTCCATTGGAAGTTGGGAAGAGCTCGAAGATGCCTTTTGGGCAAATTTTCAAGGGACGTATGTCCGACCTCCGGATGCGGACGATTTGAGTCATACAACTCAACAGCCCGGAGAGTCAGCCCGAAAGCTTTGGAATAGGTTTCTTACTAAAAAGAACCAGATTGTCGACTGTCCGGACGCTGAAGCCTTGGAAGCTTTCAAGCATAGCGTCCGTGACGAATGGCTCGCCAGACACCTTAGCCAAAATAAGCCGAGAATGATGGCTGCATTAACAAACCTCATGACCCGCTTTTGCGCGGGTGAGGACAGCTGGCTAGCCAGATGCAGCACGAGCGACCCCAGTACATCTGAAGTTAGAGATGGAAACGGGAAATCACGGTGCAACAGCAAAAACAAACGCCGGAATAAAGAAGACAGCACGAAGGGCACGGCAGTAAATGCTGGATTCAAAAGCTCTCGGCCAGGTCAAAAGCCGCCCCCTAAAGGCACCAGGGATGAACTGTCCAGCCTCAACAAAATTCTGGACCAAGTATGTCAGATCCATAGTACCCCTGGTAAACCTACTAATCATACCCACAGAGAATGTTGGGTCTTCAAGCAGTCCGGCAAGCTCAACGCCATACATAAGGGGGAGGATACACCAAGTGAAGACGAGGACGAGCCTCCCAAGCAAGACACGGTGGAACAAAAGAAATTTCCACCAGAAGTCAAAACAGTAAACGTGTTACACGTGATCAAGGGAAAAAACAACACGGCACTCCCAGGAAAATATACCCAAGTGCCTGTCACCGCGAAGTCCTGCCACTGGTCGTCTCAACTGATCACTTTCGACCATCCCGATTACTCAGCAAGTATCCGACACGTAGGATGGGCTGCCCTGGTATTAGACCCAATAATTGGCGGATATCACTTCACACGAGTCTTGATGGACGGCGGCAGCAGCCTAAACTTAATATATCAGGATACAATCCGCGGGATGGGGTTAGACCCAACACAAATCCGCCATAGCAATACTACCTTTAAAGGAGTAACGCCAGGCCCAGGGGCTCGTTGTACGGGCTCCCTCCTACTACAGGTTATATTCGGCTCCCCCGATAACTTCCGTCACGAGCATTTAACCTTCCACATCGCTCCGTTTCAAAGTGGCTATCAAGCACTGCTCGGACGTGAAGCTTTCGCTCACTTTAATGCAATACCACACTACGCCTCCCTCACACTCAAGATGCCCGGTCCACGTGGCATCATTTCAGTGAGCGGAAATATCAAGCGATCTCTACGCGCCGAAGAGAGTGCGGCTGTCGTGGCAGCCGCACACTAAAGGCGCCCAGACCAGTGAAAGCATCCAAATAGGTCGTCAAGACCTCAGACAGAACTAATCAAGTCCGGCGCCGCTATTTATACCGAATAAGTGGTCACACCCCTATTTTTCAATACAAGGGGCTCAACACGCGCAGACAAGTGGCAATTTCTTATCATCTTGAATTATACATGGTTTCTTTAAAAACTATCTTTTTGCACGATAACTTTTTCACGTAACTTCCTCTCTTTTATAGACGATCATCGTGCTACACCCGTCCAGGATATGACACAACGGAGACACAGGCGCAGACGTGCAGTAGGGACCCGCTCCAAGGATTCTTTTTAGATTAAGACCCTGCGTAAACCTTTTTTACTGTCTCTTGTTGATACATATCCACCATTGAGAAGGATGCTGACGTCTTGGCATGTGGCCACGCCAGAACAATGCACGTACTTGGACACAAGGGGCTTCTTACAAAGGCCATTATTTAGGCCTGGTTTATACCACAAAGACCGAATACCTTAGGGAGTGTTCGGCGTCGCGAGTTTGGCCCTATATGCATCAGCTCCGAATCATTGTCTTTGGTCAAATGTTGGGTTTGCCCAGCTCCTGTGTTTTGGTGCCTTACGTTCTGCTTTACCGGCTAAGGTAGCACCAGGAGAACTACTGGGATTGTGCCCTGGTTCATCCGGACGAGCACCTCAGTAGAGAAAGCCGAAAATTGACTGTCATGATATAGCGTGAGACTGGTCAACCACTCGATGACCTGTGGGAATGTTAGAATTCCTCCGCCTTAACGAAGGGCCGTTTTCCGGTCAGGCATGTACGTACCCTGGAACCGAGAGAGTGTGGAGCCACCAGGGGCTATCTAGTAGCCCCACTGTCAAACTCCTATGGCTAAGTGAAAGTGCTAAAGCATTATAGTCCGGTTGCCTCGCTCGCTCCGCTATCACCTCCTTAATAGGACCAAGACGTTGGGTTAAGTGTGCGTGTTTTTGCGAGCACCTCCTCATTATATGCGTGGGGGCTGAAGCCGACGACTGCAATCTTTTAGGTTAGACACATGTATACATAAACGGCCGCCCAGGAGGCATCATATTACTTTCAGGCAAAAGTATAAAAATATCCTTATAAAAATTTATAAAAGCATTTCGCTTACAATGAGATTACATATCACTCAAACATAATATTTTTTGAGCACTGGGTCTCTATCAAACGGGCACCCTCAAGAACTTCTTCAAAGTAGTGCTCAACAGCCTTTCGACCTATAGTCGAATCCCACGCGGCAACATTGGTAGCATCCATCTCCGCCCAGTATGCCTTAACACGGGCAAAGGCCATCCGTGCACCCTCTATGCACTCCGACCTCTTCATCGCATTAATGCGTGGCACCACGTCAAGGAACTGCTGCACCAAGCTGAAATAGCTGTTCGATTTTGACCTTTCCAACCATAGCTGATCCACAACAGACCTCATGGAGAGTTCGGACAACCTATTTAGTTCGGCCCATTCGGCTAATTGGTCAGGCAATGAAAGTGGACGCTCGGGAGAATGGAATTGTCTCCAAAACAGTTGGTCTACTTCACGGTCCGTCTGACCCTGGAAGACCTTGGCCGCATCGACAGCGCTCACCGCCAAATCCATATACACATCCTCCGAACTCCATAGCCGATCCAGAGGGGCATAGCGTGGACCTCCGAACTTCCTCCGCAACATAAAGGATTTCCCAGCTACAATATCCCTGGCTTCCCGCAGCTCCTCCTTCTTTGCCCTCATAGCAGAGCGGAGGTCTTTTCTCGTCGCAGCAGCCTTCTCAAGGTCCGATGCCTTCGCTTGGTTTTCCTTTCAAGAACCCGGCAATGGTCAGCGGCAGCTTTTAATTCTATGGCCATCTTGGCCATCTTGTATAACACCCTCGATGTGACTATAGCTCCCACGTGTCGAGGCACGACTTAGAGACATAATCGCATTGAAGGCATATGTCGCAAGTTAGGCAATCTTCACAACATCCCATGTAATATGATAATAAAAGGGGAGATAACATAGTTGGCTTACACTCGCCACGTCAATCAAGTACATAAATAACATTACATCATCCAAACACTCATGGCCCGACTACGGCGCCAAAATAAAAGAGAACCCAACATGCGACAACGGTCCCGTTCACCCGCAACTGGGCACCACTACTGATCATCGGGAAAGGAAACATAGTAACGTTGAGAGTCTTCATCGAACTCCCACTTGAGCTCATACACATCTGCTGGAGCAGAATCATCAGGCCCTGCATCTGGGGTAATAGTAATCTATGAGCCACAGGGACTCAGCAATCTCGCACACTCGCGATCAAGACTATTTAAGCTTATAGGTAAGGCAGGGTAAATATATGTGGAGCTGCAGCAAGCGACTAGCAAGTATGGTGGCTAACTTATTCGCAAAAGAGAGCGAGAAGAGGAGGCAAAGCGCGAGCGTGAAACTAGAGAGCAACCTGCGCAAAACATTACTCCAACACCGTGTCCACTTCCCGGACTCTGCCGAGAAGAGGCCATCACGGTAACACGCTCAGCTGATTCTTTTTAATTAATTAAGGTTCAAGTTATCTACAACCGGACATTAACAAATTCCCATCTGCCCATAACCGCGGGCACGGCTTTCAAAAGTTCAAATCCCTACAGGGGAGTCCCAACTTAGCCCATGACAAGATCTCACGGTCAACGAAGGAATAGACCTCCTCCCAAGATGTTCCGATCAGACTCGGTATCTCGGTTACTCAAGACATTTCGACAGGTTAAAACAAGACCAGCAACACCGCCCGAATGTGCCGACAAATCCCGATAGGAGCTGCACATATCTCTTTCTCAGGGCACACTCAGATTGTCTAAACTTCTGGTAGGCCAGCCTTGAGTTGCCCCTGGTAGCCACCGGCGGCTGACAGTTTGGACCAACACTCACAGGAGCACTGGCCCGGGGGGGTTAAAATAATGATGACCCTTGAGTCTGCAGAACCCAAGGGAAAGAAAAGGCTAGGTGGCAAATGGTAAAACCAAGGTTGGGCATTGCTGGAAAAGCTTTAATCAAGGCGAACTATCAAGGGGTTCCCATTATAACCCAACCGCGTAAGGAACGCAAAATCCGGGAACATAACACCGATATGACGGAAACTAGGGCGGCAAGAGTGGAACAAAACACTAGGCGAGAGGCCGAGCCTTCCACCCTTTACCAAGTATATAGATGCATTAAAATAACATGGCATTATAATGATATCCCAATAAGTAAATAAATGTTCCAGCAAGGAACGGCCTCCAATCTTCACCTGCAACTAGCAACGCTATAAGAGGGGCTGAGCAAAGCAGTAACATAGCCAATCAACGGTTTGCTAGGACATGGTGGGTTAGAGGTTTGACATAGCAATTTGGGAGGCTTGCAAGCAAGTGGTCGGCATCATAGCAATGGCATAGCAAAAGAGCGAGCAAACTAGCATAGCAAAGATAGTAGTGATTTCGAGGGTATGATCATCTTGCCTGCACAGTTGTCAGAGTTGACTGGATCCTCGAAAGCAAACTCAACGGGCTCCTCGTTAGCGAACTCGTCTCCCGGCTCTACCCAAACAAGACAAACAAGCAACAAGGATGCAATCAACCACGTGCAAAGATCAAGCAATATGATGCAATGATGATATGCTATGCGGGATGCGATGCGGGATGCAAAATGCAAGATATGACAGGAAATACATGAACTTGGCCTCAAATTGGAAATCCAAGTGTGCCACTGGAAAGATGGGATTAAATCGCTTGAAAACGATATAAAGAACGCCGGAATCGGAGTTACGGTTTGGAAATGGCAAGCGATTCAAAAATGGCACCGGTCTGCGATTTACAGCAAGTAGGCATCTAAATGCAACGAAATGAACATGCTACAGCACCCAAACATGACAACAAAATACATGGCAGGGATGCACACAAGATGCTTAACAAAAGTCTAGCACTGAGCTATGGCCAATTCATCCATTAACAGGTTCAAACAAGCATGGCAAAAATGCAAATGACAAACCGATCTCAGACTTAGTGAAATTAACACTTATCTGGAATTTCAGATCAGGTAGCCCTCTTCGGAGCAACAAAACTACATGCTACAGGACCTGATCATGACAAAGTAAAGCATGGCATGGAGCTACTCAAAGAGCTTAACAAAAGTCCCTTAGTGACCTTGAGCCAAAAGGGGTCATAAAATACAATTGCAAGCATGTGAACATAGCAAAACATAATCAGTTTTCAGACTTAGTGAAAACTGGAGCAAGCTGAAATATAACTCAAGTAGGCATGTTTACGAGCTCGATGCACTCACTACGGTGCAAGTCATGGCAAGACAAGCATACACCCATCAAGAAGGCACAAAATGCAAGCTAGACATGGCAAGAACAATAGTATAGCATGCACGGATCAACTACAACATCACCGGCAAAATTGCAAACAAGTTTACAATCTGCTCAGATTCACAAAGTAACAAAAGTAGAGCTTGATTGACTCAAGCTAGGGTGCTCCATAATTGCAAACAAAGGCATGGACGGATAGAGAACTACAATATTAACAAAACATCCTTACTGATCATCCTCAAAAGAGGCACGGATCACTAGGAAACAACAAGAACATATGGCATCATGAGATAAACAGCTCCAGGACTTAGTGAAATCACTAAGTCCCCGAAAACAGAATTAGCAAGTGCACCACTTTGCAAGCTTGCACAAGTCAACACACACATCACAAAAATACATGGGTTGCACCTCTGGAAAGATGACAAAACCCTTAACAAAACACATGTAGAGCATCAGGACATAGCATGCACACAATAATCATGGCAAAAATGACAAAAGTGCTAAACGGAGTAGCAGATCTGACAATTAACTCAAGTAGCCCTCTTCTAACAGCATTTCGGGTACTAAGATGAACTCAAATGAAAATGATGCAATGGAATGAAATGATGTACTCTCTGAGATGAACATTTTGATATGTTATATGCATGAATTGGAGCTACGGATGCAAAGTTACGGAGCCATGAATAGGAGCACTTGGATCTGAGATTTCAGGACTTAGAAAAAATCAACCTCCTTAGATCTAGGGTTAGGCACGGAATCCGAGGCGGTCGGCGAGGCACTGTAGCACGGCGGGGATGAGGACGACGGCCGGCGACGGCGCAAGGTCGCCGGTGGCTGGGGGCGGCAGCGCAGGGGGCCACGGCGGTCGGATCTTGGCGCGGCGGTGGCTGGGCGGCGCGGTAGGGCAGCGAGGCGGCGCGGTGGCGGCGGGGCGGTGCGGTGGCGACGAGGCGGTGCGGTGGCGACGGGGCGGCGCGGTGGCGGCGGAGCGGGCGAGCGGCCGGGCGGGCGAGGCGGCGCGGATGGCGCGGGAGAGGGCCCGCCTCGGGCCTGGGCGGGCCGGCGGGAGTGGCGGCGGCGGTGGTGACGTGTCACGCGCCCATTGGCTGCGGGCGGCGGCGCAAAGACATCCAGCGGACGGCGGACATGTCCAGAGACGGCAGGAGCGATTTTTAGGGTTTCGAGGAGGAAGGAGATCCGAAAACGGAGGGGATCTATTTATAGCCATAGAGGGAGCTAGGAGAGTCCAAATGAGGTGCGGTTTTCGGCCACGCTATCGTGATCGAACGCTCTAGATGATGGAGCAGAGTTAGGTGGGTTTTGGGCCAAATTGGGAGGGTGTTGGGCTGCAACACACACGAGGCCTTTTCGGTCCCTCGGTTGACCGTTGGAGTATCAAACGAAGTCCAAATGGTACGAAACTTGACAGGCGGTCTACCGGTAGTAAACCAAGGCCGCTTAGCAAGTCTCGGTCTAATTCGGAAATGTTTAATCCCCACACACGAAAGAAAGCTAGAAATGGACACCTTGCCAAGCGGCCTTGGTTTACTATCGGTAGACCGCCTGTCAAGTTTCGTACCATTTGGACTTCGTTTGATACTCCAACGGTCAACCGAGGGACCGAAAAGGCCTCGTGTGTGTTGCATCCCAACACCCCTCTAATTTGGCCCAAAACCCACCTAACTCTGCTCCATCATCTAGAGCGTTTGATCACGATCGCGTGGCCGAAAACCGCACCTCATTTCGACTCTCCTAGATCCCTCTATGGCTATAAATAGATCCCCTCCGTTTTCGGATCTCCTTCCTCCCCGAAACCCTAAAAATCGCTCCCGCCGTCTCCGGACATGTTCGCCGTCCGCCGGACGTCTTTGCGCCGCCGCCCGCAGCCAATGGGCGCGTGACACGTCACCACCGCCGCCGCCACTCCCGCCGGCCCGCCCAGGCCCGAGGCGGGCCCTCTCCCGCGCCATCCACGCCGCCTCGCCCGCCCGGCCGCTCGCCCGCTCCGCCGCCACCGCGCCGCCCCACCGCCACCGCGCCGCCTCGCTGCCCTGCCGCGCCGCCCAGCCGCCGCCGCGCCAAGATCCGGCCGCCGCGGGCCCCTGCGCCGCCGTCCCCGGCCACCAGCGACCTCGCACCATCGTCGACCGTCGTCCTCATCCCCGCCGTGCTACAGTGCCTCGCCGACCGCCTCGGATTCCGTGCCTAACCCTAGATCTGAGGAGGTTGATTTTTTCTAAGTCCTGAAATCTCATATCCAAGTGCTCCTGTTCACGGCTCCGTAACTTTGCATCCGTAGCTCCGATTCATGCATATAGCATATGAAAATGTTCATCTCAGAGAGTACATCATTTCATTCCATTGCATCATTTTCATTTGAGTTCATCTTGATGCCCGAAATGCTGTTAGAAGAGGGCTACTTGAGTTAATTGTCGGATCTGCTACTCTACTTAGCACTTTTGTCATTTTTGCCATGATTATTGTGTGCATGCTATGCCCTGATGCTCTACATGTGTTTTGTTAAGGGTTATGTCATCTTTCCAGAGGTGCAACCCATGTATTTTTGTGATGTGTGTGTTGAATTGTGCAAGCTTGCAAAGTGGTGCACTTGCTAATTCTGTTTTCAGGGACTTAGTGATTTCACCAAGTCCTGGAGCTGTTTATCTCATGATGTCATATGTTCTTGTTGTTTCCTAGTGAAACGTGCCTCTTTTGAGGATGATCAGTAAGGATGTTTTATTAATATTGTAGTGCTCTATCCATCCATGCCTTTGTTTGAAATTATGGAGCCACCTAGCTTGAGTCAATCGAGCTCTACTTTTGTTACCTTGTGAATCTGGGCAGATTGTCAACTTGTTTGCAATTTTGCCGGTGATGTTGTAGTTGATCCGTGCATGCTATGCTATTGTTCTTGCCATGTCTAGCTTGCATTTTGTGCCTTATTGATGGGTGTATGCTTGTCTTGCCATGACTTGCACCGTAGTGAGTGCATCGAGCTCGTAAACATGCCTACTTGAGTTATATTTCAGCTTGCTCCAGTTTTCACAAGTCTGAAAACTGATTATGTTTTGCTATGTTGACATGCTTGCAATTGTATTTTATGATCCCTTTTGGCTCAAGGTCACTAAGGGACTTTTTTTAAGCTCTTTGAGTAGCTCCATGCCATGCTTTACTTTGTCATGGTCAGGTCCTGTAGCATGTATTTTTGTTGCTCCGAAGAGGGCTTCCTGATCTGAAATTCCAGACAAGTGTTAATTTCACCAAGTCTGAGATCTGTTTGTCATTTGCATTTTTGTCATGCTTGTTTGAACCTGTTAATGGATGAATTGGCCGTAGCTCAGTGCTAGACTTTTGTTAAACATCTTGTGTGCATCCCTGCCATGTATTCTGTTGTCATGTTTGGGTGCTGTAGCATGTTCATTTCGTTGCATTTAGATGCCTACTTGCTGTAAATCGCAGACCGGTGCCATTTTTGAATCGCTTGCCATTTCCAAACCGTAACTCCGATTCCGGCGTTCTTTATATCGTTTTCAAGCGATTTAATCCCATCTTTCCAGTGGCACACTTGGATTTCCAATTTGAGGCCAGGTTCATGCGTTTCCTGTCATATCTTGCATTTTGCATCCCGCATCGCATCCCGCATAGCATATCATCATTGCATCATATTGCTTGATCCTTGAACGTGGTTGATTGCATCCTTGTTGCTTGTTTGTATTGTTTGGGTAGAGCTGGGAGACGAGTTCGCTAACGAGGAGCCCGTTGAGTTTGCTTTCGAGGATCCAGTCAACTCTAACAACTGTGCAGGCAAGATGATCATACCCTCGAAATCACTACTATCTTTGCTATGCTAGTTTGCTCGCTCTTTTGCTGTGCCATTGCTACGATGCCTACCACTTGCTTGCAAGCCTCCCAAATTGCCATGTCAAACCTCTAACCCACCATGTCCTAGCAAACCATTGATTGGCTATGTTACCGCTTTGCTCAGCCCCTCTTATAGCGTTGCTAGTTGCAGATGAAGATTGGAGGCCGTTCCTTGCTGGAACATTTATTTATTTGTTGGGATATCATTATAATGCTATGTTATTTTAAGGCATCTATATACTTGGTAAAGGGTGGAAGGCTCGGCCTCTCTCCTAGTGTTTTGTTCCACTCTTGCCGCCCTAGTTTCCGTCATATCGGTGTTATGTTCCCGGATTTTGCGTTCCTTACGCGGTTGGGTTATAATGGGAACCCCTTGATAGTTCGCCTTGATTAAATCTTTTCCAGCAATGCCCAACCTTGGTTTTACCATTTGCCACCTAGCCTTTTCTTTCCCTTGGGTTCTGCAGACTCAAGGGTCATTATTATTTTAACACCCCCCCCCCCCCGGGCCAGTGCTCCTCTGAGTGTTGGTCCAAACTGTCAGCCGCCGGTGGCTACCAGGGGCAACTCTGAGCTGGCCTACTGGAAGTTTAGACAATCTGAGTGTGCCCTGAGAAAGAGATATGTGCAGCTCCTATCGGGATTTGTCGGCACATTCGGGCGGTGTTACTGGTCTTGTTTTAACCTGTCGAAATGTCTTGAGTAACCGAGATACCGAGTCTGATCGGAACGTCTTGGGAGGAGGTCTATTCCTTCGTTGACCGTGAGAGCTTGTCATGGGCTAAGTTGGGACTCCCCTGCAGGGATTTGAACTTTCGAGAGTCGTGCCCGCGGTTATGGGCAGATGGGAATTTGTTAATGTCCGATTGTAGATAACTTGAACCTTAATTAATTAAAAAGAATCAACTGAGCGTGTTACCGTGATGGCCTCTTCTCGGCGGAGTCCGGGAAGTGGACACGGTGTTGGAGTAATGTTTTGCGCAGGTTGCTCTCTAGTTTAACGCTCGCGCTTTGCCTCCTCTTCTCACTCTCTTTTGTGAATAAGTTAGCCACCATACTTGCTAGTCGCTTGCTGCAGCTCCACATATATTTACCCTGCCTTACCTATAAGCTTAAATAGTCTTGATCGCGAGGGTGCGAGATTGCTGAGTCCCTATGGCTCACAGATTACTATTACCCCAGATGCAGGGCTTGATGATTCCGCTCCAGCAGACGCGTATGAGCTCAAGTGGGAGTTCGATGAAGACTCTCAACGTTACTATGTTTCCTTTCCCGATGATCAGTAGTGGTGCCCAATTGGGGGTGAACGGGACCGTTGTCGCATGTTGGGTTCTCTTTTATTTTGGCGCCATAGTCCGGCCATGAGTGTTTGGATGATGTAATGTTATTTATGTACTTGATTGACGTGGTGAGTGTAAGCCAACTATGTTATCTCCCCTTTTATTATCATATTACATGGGATGTTGTGAAGATTGCCTAACTTGCGACATATGCCTTCAATGCGATTATGTCTCTATGTCGTGCCTCGACACGTGGGAGCTATAGTCGCATCGAGGGTGTTACATCTTGTCTCGGCTCTCGCCATGTGTGGCCTTCTCGGCTTGCAACTCTTCGGCCGCCTTCAAAGCAGCCGCATTACCCAACCTCGCTTGTTCCTTGGCTCGGGCAAGTTCTGCCCGCAAGGCTTCAACAGTCGCAGCTCCATTTGCAGTCACAACATATTAAAGATGCTGGCATCATACTGCTCTTCCTATTGTGGCGTTTACCAGATAATGACACTTACGTTGTGCCTCGTCAAGCCTTTTGTTAACAAGCTCGATGTCGGCGTCTGCCGCATCCAACTGCCGTTCTAAATGGGCAAACTTGCTAGTCCGGCTAGCCACCGGAGCTTCCATCACCTGCACATAGAGGCAGTATAGTTATTACCTGGGAATATGATCCTCTGTTCGTCGTCATTTCCGACGACAACCAGAGTCTCGGGGGCTACTATCTACACAGGGCACACCTAGCATGTGCAGGACTATCATACATTCTTTTACGTACCTCAAAGCCTGTCAGTAGACTCATAAAAGCTTCATGCAATCCGCTTTTGGCGGACGATATTCTCTCTGAGATGGCCGCTCGCCCCACCAACTCCCTCAGAACATCCGATCGCACACTAGATGGTGCCAGACTCTTTTGTCTGCTCTCTTCGGGAGCCGGACACTGGGAGCTTCGGGGGTCAATGGGATTATCTTCTGGCCTCACCGGACTTGGAGAGGCCCTCCGCGATGACACTTCAGGGTCGCCCGCTTCCGGAGCGGAGGAGTCCGGAGGAGGCGTTTTGCTCTCCATCATCTCTGGAAGAAGATCCCCCGAAGACGAGCTCATTTGAGAGGGGCTAAGGCCCGAACTGCAAAAATATATGCGGTGGTTATCTTCTCATAAGAAAAAGATGGCATATCTGTACTATTAAAGTATTTCGGGTCACTTACGACTCGCAGGAGAATTGATCCCCCCACGGACTTTGTGCGGCAACGGCGCCCCCCAAGGTAGGACCCTCTGTGGGAGACTTCTTCTCCCGTTTGGAAGCTTCGGCTTCCGAATCCCCGGGCGCGGTCCTTTTCCTCTTCTGGTCGTCTTCCTTCATGGAGACGCTCGCTCCCTCGGCTAGAATGGGCAGCGTTGGGGGCCCGCGTCCGCCCGCATTATCCTCCACAGTATCTTCCTTCAAGGGCTCCGGGCAAGGTGCGGTCTGGATCATCTTTTCCAATACCGTATTTTCCAAACCCTTAGGGAGGGGGGCCGAACACCGAATCAACTTCGCCTTTGTTAGCCAGTCCTGGTCAAAAAGCGAACTCTCAGAAATAACTTCGTAACAAAGGAGAGATAGTATGTTCGGCCGGAAGATGCCTTACATGTTCGGCAGCGCAGTTACTACTCAGGCCCACGTCCTCGGAGATTTCCGGACACTCCACCTGAGGTCCGAAGAATGACTTGTACATCTCCTCGTGCGTTAGCCCGAGAAAATTTTGAATGACACGCGGTCCTTCAGGATTGAACTCCCATAGGCGAAGAGGCCGGCGTTTGCAAGGCTGGACTTGATGAACCAGCATAACTTGTATTACCGCAACCAAACTGAAATCTCCATTAAAGAGATCTCGAATGCGGCTTTGCAGTATAGGCACGTCCTTGGCTAGCCCCCAGCTCAGACCTCTGCTGATCCATGACATCAGTTGTGGTGGAGGGCCCGAGCGGAACACAGGGGCGGCCACCCACTTGGCACTTTTAGGAGCCGTGATGTAGAACCACTCCTGTTGCCACAATTCAAACACCTCTGGGATGGAACCTTTGGGCCACGAAGCTCCCATCATCTTGCGTATTGAGGCACCTCCACACGTTGCATGTTGCCCCTCGATCATATTCGGCTTCACTTCAAAGGTCTTGAGCCAGAAGCCAAAGTGAGGGGTAACCTGGAGGAAGGCCTCGCACACGACAATAAATGTCGTGATATAAAGAAAAGAGTCTGGAGCTAGATCATGGAAGTCTAGCCCGTAATAAAACATCAGACCCCTAACGAAAGGATCCAGAGCATGGCCTAGACCTCGGAGGAAGTGGGAGACGAACACGACGTTCTCGTTGGGTTTGGGGGTGGGAACGGCCTGCCCTCGGGGAGGCAGCCGATGCAAAATCTCGGCGGTCAGATATCTGGCCTCCCTCAACTTTTGAATGTCTTCTTCTGTGACGGAGGAAGGCACCCATTGGCCTTGAAAGCTAGATCTGGACATGACTGAAGCTTCGGAGCACCTGACCTGAACTTCGGGCGTTTGAGCTTGAGGTGGGGGGAGGATTTGATTGAGCACGGGAGGGAAAAATAAAAGCCTTGTCCCCTTTATAAAGAGGGTGAATATCAAGCGTCCTCTCCGTGTCCGTTTGGACTTGCCTATGATCTAGGAGTCCTAGAAGTGGTTGGGTTACCCACGCCCGCATTGATGAGAATTCCGGAATAAGGGGACACGATCTCTGCTTTAACAAGACGTGCCAAGGAAACCGCCTCGCATGACGCGCTGAGGTGGGATAATAAAACGACTCGGATAAAGGCTTGGCCATGGTGTGTCACACTACGGAATACGTCAGCAGATTAGATTTGTGTAAATATTATTCTCTCTATGGCAATATGTGAAACTTATTTTGCAGAGCCGGACACTATCTTTGTGTTCAAAATCTTCTATGAAGTACTTGGAGGAGGACCTCGCCTTGCAATGCCGAAGACAATCCGTGCGCCGGACTCGTCATCATTGATTAGGGGGTGCCGGATGGCCGGACTATACCTTCAGCCGGACTCCTGGACTATGAAGATACGAGATTGAAGACTTCGTCCTGTGTCCGGAAGGGACTTTCCTTGGCGTGGAAGGCAAGCTTGGTGATACGGATATGCAGATCTCCTACCATTGTAACCGACTCTATGTAACCCTAGCCCTATCCGGTGTCTATATAAACCGGAGGGTTTTAGTCCGTCGGACAACGTACACAACAATAATCATACCATAGGCTAGCTTCTAGGGTTTAGCCTCTTCGATCTCGTGGTAGATCTACTCTTGTACTACCCATATCATCAATATTAATCAAGCAGGACATAGGGTTTTACCTCCATCGAGAGGGCCCGAACCTGGGTAAAACTTCGTGTCCCTCGACTCCGGTTACCATCCGGCCTAGACGCACAGTTCGGGACCCCCTACCCGAGATCCGCCGGTTTTGACACCAACAAGCACCCATATCACATAAGCCATGATAGCAATGATCTCCTATTTTAACAGAAAAAGCAGGCATGCCTACAACAGGTCTATGTTTATTTTTAGTATCGGGTCTAGCAATTCTAGTAGCTTCATCACAAAAGTAAATAACATGCCCATCAATATTATCGGCCAAGAGATCTTTAACCGTAGAAATACCAGGTTCAACTTTAATTTGCTTAGAGGGTGTAGGTGTTCTAGTATTACTCTTACGAACCACAGTTGAAGCTTTAGCATGATCCTTTATTCTAACAGGGAAAGGAGGTTTCTCAATATAAGCAGTAGGAACAATAGGATCAACGTTATAAGTGATAGTCTTTTCTTCAACTTTAATAGGTGCAACTACTTTTACTTCAATGGGAGGATTATATTTAAACCACTTCTCCTTAGCGAGATCAACATGAGTAGCAAAGGATTCACAGAAAGAAGCCGCTATCTCAGAGTCAAGTCCATATTTAGTGCTAAATTCACGGAAAACATTGGTGTCCATAAAAGATTTAACACAATCAAGCTTAGGTGTTATACCTGACTCCTTACCATCGTCGAGATCCCAATCTTTAGAGTTGTGTTTAATTCTTTCCAATAAATCCCATTTGAATTCAATAGTCTTCATCATAAAAGAACCAGTACAAGAAGTATCGAGCAGGGAGCGATTATTGAGAGAAAGTCGAGCATAAAAATTTTGAATAACAATTTATCTTGAGAGCTCATGATTGGGGCATGAATATAACATTGACTTAAGCCTCCCCCAAGCTTGAGCGATGCTTTCTCCTTCGCGAGGCCAAAAATTATATATATAATTACGACCACGATGAACCAGATGCATAGGATAAAACTTCTTATGAAATTCCAAGTTCAATCGGTTGTAGTTCCATGATCCCATATCATCACATAGCATAAACCATGTCAATGCCTTTCCCTTCAAATATAAAGGGAAGACCTTCTTCTTGATAACATCCTCGGGCAAACCTGCAACTTAAATAATCCACAAACTTCATCCACATAGATTAGGTGCAAATCAGGATGTAATGTTTCATCACCTGTGAAAGGATTAGCTAGCAGTTTCTCTATCATACCCGAAGGAATTTTAAAGTAAACATTTTCAGTAGATTCAGTAGGTTGAGGAGCAACTCTTTGCTCTACTGGTCGAGGTGAAGATACCCCGAACAAGCCCCTCAAAGGATTATGTTCCATAGTAACAAGTGACAGTAAATTTCAGCACACTATATAAATTTTTCCTCACCAAATTCCACCTACCAAAGGCACTTCACTCCCTGGCAACGGTGCTAGAAAATAGTCTTGATGACCCACAAGTATAGGGGATCTATCGTAGTCCTTTCGATAAGTAAGAGTGTCGAACCCAACGAGGAGCAGAAGGAAATGATAATCAGTTTTCAGTAAGGTATTCTCTGCAAGCACTGAAATTATCTGTAACAGATAGTTTTGTGATAAGGTAATTTGTAACGGGTAACAAGTAATAAAATTAAATAAGGTGCAGAAATATGGCCCAATCCTTTTTGTAGCAAAGGACAAGCCTGGACAAACTCTTATATAAAGGAAAACGCTCCTGAGGACACATGGGAATTATCGTCAAGCTAGTTTTCATCACGCTCATATGATTCGCGTTCGGTACTTTGATAATTTGACATGTGGGTGGACCGGTGCTTGGGTACTGCCCTTCCTTGGACAAGCATCCCACTTATGATTAACCCCTCTTGCAAGCATCCGCAACTACAAAAGAAGTATTAAGGTAAACCTAACCATAGCATGAAACATATGGATCCAAATCAGCCGCTTACGAAGCAACGCATAAACTAGAGTTTAAGCTTCTGTCACTCTAGCAACCCATCATCTACTTATTACTTCCCAATGCCTTCCTCTAGGCCCAAACAATGGTGAAGTGTCATGTAGTCGACGTTCACATGACACTACTAGAGGAGAGACAACATACATCTCATCAAAATACCGAACGAATACCAAATTCACATGACTACCTATAGCAAGACTTCTCCCATGTCCTCATGAACAAACATAACTACTCACAAATCATATTCATGTTCATAATCAGATGGGTATTAATATGCATAAAGGATATGAACATGTGATCTTCCACCGAATAAACCAACTAGCATCAACTACATGGAGTAATCAACACTACTAGCAACCCACAGGTACCAATCTGAGGTTTTAGGACAAAGATTGGATACAAGAGATGAACTAGGGTTTGAGAGGAGATGGTGTTGGTGAAGATGTTGATGGAGATTGACCCCCTCCCGAAGAGAGGATCGATGGTGATGACGATGGTGATGATTTCCCCCTCCCGAAGGGATGTTTCCCCGGCAGAACAGCTCCGCCGGAGCCCTAGATTGGTTCCGCCAAGGTTCCAGCTCGTAGCGGCGGAGTTTCGTCCCATGAGCTTGCTTATGATTTTTTTTCTCGAACGAAAGACTTCATATAGCAGCAGATGGGCACCGGAGGCCTGCCAAGGGGCCCACGAGGCAGGGGCGCGCCTAGGGGGGTAGGGCGCGCCCCCCACCCTTCTGGATGGTGGGTGGCCCCCCTCTGGTGCTTCCTTCGCCCAATATTTTTTATATATTCTGAAACTGACTTCCGTGAAGTTTCAGGACTTTTGGAGTTGTGCAGATTAGGTCTCTAATATTTGCTCCTTTTCCAGCCCAGAATTCCAGTTGCTGGCATTCTCCCTCTTCGTGTAAACCTTGTAAAATAAGAGAGAATAGGCATAAGTATTGTGACATAATGTGTAATAACAGCCCATAATGTAATAAATATCGATATAAAAGCATGATGCAAAATGGACGTATCAAGGGGCACCCCAAAGGCACACCAGGATTTGTCTTAGCCGTGTGCGGTGCCCCCCTCCACAGTTACACACCTCGGTCATATCGTCGTGGTGCTTAGGCGAAGCCCTGTGCCGGTAACTTCATCATCATCGTCGCCACGCCATCGTGCTAACGGAACTCTCCCTCGGCCTCAACTGGATCAAGAGTATGAGGGACGTCATCGAGATGAGCGTGTGCTGAACACGGAGGTGACGTACATTCGGTGCTAGGATCGGTGGGATCATGAAGACCTACGACTACATCAACCGCGTTGATATAACGCTTCCGCTTCGGTCTACTAGGGTACATGGACACACTCTCCCGCCCGTTGCTATGCATCACCTAGATAGATCTTGTGTGATCATAGGTAAAAAATTTGAAATTACTTCGTTCCCCAACAATAAGTACCAGAGGGGGCCCACCAAGTGGGCGCAACCCACCTGGGCACGCTAGGGAGCCCAGGCGCGCCCTGGTGGGTTGTGCTCCCCTCGGCCCACCTCTGGTGCCCATATTTTGGTATATAAGTCATTTTGACCTGGAAAAAATAAGGAGAGGACTTTCGGGATGAAGCACCACCGCCTCAAGGCGGAACTTGGGCAGGAGCACTTTTGCCCTCTGTCGGAGCGATTCCACAGGGGGAACTTCCCTCCCGGAGGGGGAAATCATCATCATCATCATCACCAACAACTCTCCCATCTTGGGGAGGACAATCTCCATCAACATCTTCAACAACACCATCTCCTCTCAAACCCTAGTTCATCTCTTGTGTTCAATCTTGTTACCAGAACTATAGATTGGTGCTTGTGGGTGACTAGTAGTGTTGATTACATCTTGTAGTTGATTACTATATGGTTTATTTGGTGGAAGATTATATGTTCAGATCCAATATGCTATTTAATACCCCTCTGATCATGAGCATGTTTATCATTTGTGATTAGTTACTTTTGTTCTTGAGGTCACAGGAGAAATCATGTTGCAAGTAATCATGTGAATTTGATATGTGTTCGATATTTTGATAGTATGTATGTTGTGATTCCCTTAGTGGTGTCATGTGAACATCGACTACATGACACTTCACCATATTTGGGTCTCAGGGAATGCATTGTGGAGTAGCAATTAGATGATGGGTTGCGAGAGTGACAGAAGCTTAAACCCCAGTTTATGCGTTATTCCGTAAGGGACCGATTGGATCCCAAAGTTTAATGCTATGGTTAGAATTTATTCTTAATATTTTTCTCGTAGTTGCGGATGCTTGCGGGAGGGTTAATCATAAGTAGGAGGTTTGTTCAAGTAAGAGCAGCACCTAAGCACCGGTCCACCCACATATCAAATTATCAAAGTACCGAACATGAATTAAACCAACATGATGAAAGTGACTAGATGAAATTCCCATGTACCCTCAAGAACGATTTGCTCATCATAAGAGATCGTTTTGGCCGGTCCTTTGCCTCAAAAGGATTGGGCTACCTTGCTGCACTTCTGTTATTACTATCGTTACTTGATCGTTACAAATTATCTTGCTATCAAACTACTCAGCTACTTACAATTTCAGCACTTGCAGACATTACCTTACTGAAAACTACTTGTCATTCCTTCTGCTCCTTGTTGGGTTCGACACTCTTACTTATCTAAAAGAGCTACAGTTGATCCCCTATACTTGTGGATCATCAGAGGCCGCGTCAAACTGGGTCCGGAAGTAGGACATCATCAATATAAAACCACTCCGAAGACCATTCTGGGGATACCTCTTTGGGAGTTCCAATAGGGTACCTGATCCGGCTATGTGCCATACTTCGGCGCCGCCCACTTCAAATATGGAGCCCCCTCGATGGCGAGGGACGAGGCAAAAGAACTTTCTCCATAATTTGAAATGGGCCTCGCAGCCCAGAAACAGTTCGCAGAGAGCGGCGAAGCCTGAGATGTGCCGAATTGAACCTGGGGTGAGGTTGTGCAGCTGGATGCCATAAAACTGTTGGGGAACGTAGTAATTTCAAAAAAATTCTACGCACATGCAAGATCATGGTGATGCATAGCAACGAGAGGGGAGAGTGTTGTCTACGTACCCTCGTAGACCGGAAGCGGAAGCGTTAGCACAACGTGGTTGATGTAGTCGTACGTCTTCACGGCCCGACCCATCAAGCACCGAAACTACGGCACCTCCGAGTTCTAGCACACGTTCATCTCGATGACGATCCCCGGACTCCGATCCAGCAAAGTGTCAGGGATGAGTTCCGTCAGCACGACGCCGTGGTGACGATCTTGATGTTTTACCGTCGCAGGGCTTCGCCTAAGCACCGCTACAATATTATCGAGGACTATGGTGGAGGGGGGCACCGCACACGGCTAAGAGATCAATGATCAATTGTTGTGTCTATAGGGTGCCCCCTGCCCCCATATATAAAGGAGTGGAGGAGGGGGCCGGCCAAGGACGGTGGTGCGCCCTAGGGGGGAGTCCAACTCCCACCAGGAGTAGGACTCCCCTTTTTCCTATTAGGAGTAGGAGAGGGAAGGAAGAGGAAGGAGGGAGGAAGGAAAGGGGGGGCGGCCCCCTTCCAATTCAGATTGGTCTTGGGGGGGCGCCCCTTCCCTTGCTCCTTTCCCCTCCTTTCCACTAAGGCCCAATAAGGCCCATATACCTCCCGGGGGGTTCCGATAACCTCTCGGTGATCTGGTATTGTCCCAATCTCACCCGGAACCTTTCCGGTGTCCAAATATAGTCGTCCAATATATTGATCTTTATGTCTCGACCATTTCGAGACTCCTCGTCAAGTCCGTGATCACATCCGGGACTCCGAACAACCTTCGGTACATCAAAATATATAAACTCATAATGAAACTGTCATCGTAACGTTAAGCGTGCGGACCCTACGGGTTCGAGAACAATGTAGACATGACCGAGACACGTCTCCGGTCAATAACCAATAGCGGAACCTGGATGCTCATATTGGCTCCTACATATTCTACGAAGATCTTTATCGGTCAGACCGCATAACAACATACGTTTGTTCCCTTTGTCATCGGTATGTTACTTGCCCGAGATTCGATCGTCGGTATCTCAATACCTAGTTCAATCTCGTTACCAGCAGGTCTCTTTACTCGTTCTGTAATACATCATCTTGCAACTAACTTATTAGTTGCATTGCTTGCAAGGCTTAAGTGATGTGCATTACCGAGAGGGCCCAAAGATACCTCTCCGACAATCAGAGTGACAAATCCTAATCTCAAAATACGCCAACCCAACATGTACCTTTGGAGACACCTGTAGAGCACCTTTATAATCACCCAGTTACGTTGTGACATTTGGTAGCACACAAAGTGTTCCTCCGGTAAACGGGAGTTGCATAATCTCATAGTCATAGGAACATGTATAAGTCATGAAGAAAGCAATAGCAACATACTAAACGATCGGGTGCTAAGCTAATGGAATGGGTCATGTCAATCACATCATTCTCCTAATGATGTGATCCCGTTAATCAAATGACAACTCATGTCTATGGTTAGGAAACATAACCATCTTCGATTAACGAGCTAGTCAAGTAGAGGCATACTAGTGACACTTTGTTTGTCTATGTATTCACACAAGTATTATGTTTCCGGTTAATACAATTCTAGCATGAATAATAAACATTTATCATGATATAAGGAAATAAATAATAACTTTATTATTGCCTCTAGGGCATATTTCCTTCAGTCTCCCACTTGCACTAGAGTCAATAATCTAGATTACACAGTAATGATTCTAACACCCATGGAGCCTTGGTGCTGATCATGTTTTGCTCATGGAAGAGGCTTAGTCAATGGGTCTGCTACATTCAGATCCGTATGTATCTTGCAAATCTCTATGTCTCCCACCTGGACTAGATCCCGGATGGAATTGAAGCATCTCTTGATGTGATTGGTTCTCTTGTGAAATCTGGATTCCTTTGCCAAGGCAATTGCACCAGTATTGTCACAAAAGATTTTCATTGGACCCGATGCACTAGGTATGACACCTAGATCGGATATGAACTCCTTCATCCAGACTCCTTCGTTTGCTGCTTCCGAAGCAGCTATGTACTCCGCTTCACATGTAGATCCCGCCACGATGCTTTGTTTAGAACTGCACCAACTGACAGCTCCACCGTTTAATGTAAATACGTATCCGGTTTGCGATTTAGAATCGTCCGGATCGGTGTCAAAGCTTGCATCAACGTAACCATTTACGATGAGCTCTTTGTCACCTCCATATACGAGAAACATATCCTTAGTCCTTTTTAGGTATTTCAGGATGTTCTTGACCGCTGTCCAGTGATCCACTCCTGGATTACTTTGGTACCTCCCTGCTAGACTTATAGCAAGGCACACATCAGGTCTGGTACACAGCATTGCATACATGATAGAGCCTATGGCTGAAGCATAGGGAACATCTTTCATTTTCTCTCTATCTTCTGCAGTGGTCGGGCATTGAGTCTTACTCAACTTCACACCTTGTAACACAGGCAAGAACCCTTTCTTTGCTTGATCCATTTTGAACTTCTTCAAAACTTTGTCCAGGTATGTGCTTTGTGAAAGTCCAATTAAGCGTCTTGATCTATCCCTATAGATCTTAATGCCCAATATGTAAGCAGCTTCAACAAGGTCTTTCATTGAAAAACTCTTATTCAAGTATCCCTTTATGCTATCCAGAAATTCTATATCATTTCCGATTAGCAATATGTCGTCCACATATAATATCAGAAATGCTACAGAGCTCCCACTCACTTTCTTGTAAATATAGGCTTCTCCAAAAGTCTGTATAAAACCAAATGCTTTGATCACACTATCAAAGTGTTTATTCCAACTCCAAGATGCTTGCACCGGTCCATAAATGGATCGCTGGAGCTTGCACACTTTGTTAGCTCCCTTTGGATCGACAAAACCTTCCGGCTGCATCATATACAACTCTTCTTCCAGAAATCCATTCAGGAATGCAGTTTTGACATCCATCTGCCAAATTTCATAATTATAAAATGCGGCAATTGCTAACATGATTCGGACAGACTTAAGCATCGCTATGGGTGAGAAGGTCTCATCGTAGTCAATCCCTTGAACTTGTTGAAAACCTTTTGCGACAAGTCGAGCTTTGTAGACAGTAACATTATCGTCAGCATCAGTATTCTTCTTGAAGATCCATTTATTCTCAATTGCTTGCCGATCATTGGGCAAGTCAACCAAAGTCCACAGTTTGTTCTCATACATGGATCCCATCTCAGATTTCATGGCTTCAAGCCATTTTGCGGAATCTGGGCTCACCATCGCTTCTTCATAGTTCATAGGTTCATTATGATCTAGTAGCATGACTTCCAGAACAGGATTACCGTACCACTCTGGTGCGGATCTTACTCTGGTTGATCTACGAGGTTCAGTAGTAACTTGTTCTGAAGTTTCATGATCATCATCATTAGTTTCCTTACTAATTGGTGTAGGTGTCACAGAAACCGGTTTCTGTGATGTACTACTTTCCAATAAGGGAGCAGGTACAGTTACCTCATCAAGTTATACTTTCCTCCCACTCACTTCTTTCGAGAGAAACTCCTTCTCTAGAAAGGATCCATTCTTAGCAACAAATGTCTTGCCTTCGGATCTTTGATAGAAGGTGTACCCAACAGTCTCCTTTGGGTATCCTATGAAGACACATTTCTCCGATTTGGGTTTGAGCTTATCAGGTTGAAGTTTTTTCACATAAGCATCGCAGCCCCAAACTTTCAGAAATGACAACTTTGGTTTCTTGCCAAACCATAGTTCATAAGGCGTCGTCTCAACGGATTTTGATGGTGCCCTATTTAACGTGAATGCGGTCGTCTCTAAAGCATAACCCCAAAATGATAGCGGTAAATCTGTAAGAGACATCATAGATCGCGCCATATCAAGTAAAGTACGATTACGACGTTCGGACACACCATTACGCTATGGTGTTCTGGGTGGTGTGAGTTGCGAAACTATTCCGCATTGTTTCAAATGTAAACCAAACTCGTAACTCAAATATGATGGGGAACGTAGTAAATTCAAAAAAAATCCTATGCACACGCAAGATCATGGTGATGCATAGCAACGAGAGGGGAGAGTGTTGTCTATGTACCCTTGTAGACCGAAGCGGAAGCGTTGACGCAACATAGAGGAAGTAGTCGTACGTCTTCCCGATCCGACCGATCCAAGCACCGTTACTCCGGCACTTCCAAGTTCTTGGCACACGTTCAGCTCGATGACGATCCCCGGGCTCCGATCCAACAAAGCGTCGGGGAGGAGTTCCGTCAGCACGATGGCGTGGTGACGATCTTGATGTTCTACCGTCGCAGGGCTTCGCCTAGGCACCGCTACAATATGACCGAGGTGGAATATGGTGGAGGGGGGCACCGCACACGGCTAAGGAACGATCGCGAAGATCAACTTGTGTGTTCATGGGGTGCCCCTTGCCTCAGTATATAAAGGATGGAGGAGGAGGAGGCCGGCCAAGGCTTGGTGCGGCCAGGATGTGGAGTCCTACTAGGACTCCAAGTCCTAGTAGGAGTCCACCAAGAGGGGAGGAAGGGCGAAGGAAGTGGAGGAGAAGGAAAGGTGGTCGTCCCCCTTTTCCCTAGTCCAATTCGGACTAGAGGGGAGGGGGGCGCAGCAGCCCCTTGGCCCTTTCTCCTCTTCCCACTAAAGCCCATCAAGGCCCATTGCTTCTCCCGTAACTACCCGGTACTCTGAAAAATACCCGAATCACTCGGAACCTTTCCGATGTCCGAATATAGTCGTCCAATATATCGATCTTTACGTCTCGACCATTTCGAGACTCCTCGTCATGTCCCCGATCTCATCCGGGACTCCGAACTCCTTCGGTACATCAAAACTCATAAACTCATAATATAATTGTCATCGAAACCTTAAGCGTGCGGACCCTACGGTTCGAGAACAATGTAGACATGACCGAGACATGTCTCCGGCCAATAACCAATAGCGGGACCTGGATGCCCATATTGGCTCCTACATATTCTACGAAGATCTTTATCGGTCAGACCGCATAACAACATGCGTTTGTTCCCTTTGTCATCAGTATGTTACTTGCCCGAGATTCGATCGTCGGTATCCAATACCTAGTTCAATCTCATTACCGGCAAGTCTCTTTACTCGTTCCGTAATATATCATCCTGCAACTAACTCATTAGTTGCAATGCTTGCAAGGCTTCAGTGATGTGCATTACCGAGGGGGCCCAGAGATACCTCTCCGACAATCGGAGTGACAAATCCTAATCTCGAAATACGCCAACCCAACATGTACCTTTGGAGACACCTGTAGAGCTCCTTTATAATCACCCGGTTACGTTGTGACATTTGGTAGCACACAAAGTGTTCCTCCGGCAAACGGGAGTTGCATAATCTCATAGTCATAGGAACATGTATAAGTCATGAAGAAAGCAATAGCAACATACTAAACGATCGGGTGCTAAGCTAATGGAACGGGTCATGTCAATCAGATCATTCAACTAATGATGTGATCCCGTTAATCAAATGACAACTCTTTGTTCATGGTTAGGAAACATAACCATCTTTGATCAACGAGCTAGTCAAGTAGAGGCATACTAGTGACACTCTGTTTGTCTATGTATTCACACATGTATTATGTTTCCGGTTAATACAATTCTAGCATGAATAATAAACTTTTATCATGATATAAGCAAATAAATAATAACTTTATTATTGCCTCTAGGGCATATTTCCTTCAGTATCCCACTTGCACTAGAGTCAATAATCTAGTTCACATCGCCATGTGATTTATTAGCAATAGTTCACATCACCATGTGATTAACACCCATAGTCCACATCGATATGTGACCAACACCCAAAGGGTTTACTAGAGTCAGTAATCTAGTTCACATCGCTATGTGATTAACACCCAAAGAGCACTAAGGTGTGATCATGTTTTGCTTGTGAGATAATTTTAGTCATCGGGTCTGTTATATTCAGATCCGTAAGTATTTTGCAAATCTTTATGTCAACAATGCTCTGCACGGAGCTACTCTAGCTAATTGCTCCCACTTTCAATATGTATCTAGATTGAGACTTAGATTCATCTAGATTAGTGTCAAAACTTGCATCGGCGTAACCCTTTACGACGAACCTTTTTTTCACTTCCATAATCGAGAAACGTATCCTTATTCCACTAAGGATAATTTTGACCGCTGTCCAGTGATCTACTCCTAGATCACTATTGTACTCCCTTGCCAAACTCAGTGGTAGGGTATACAATAGATCTGGTACATAGCATGGCATATTTTATAGAACCTATGACCAAGGCATAGGGAATGACATTCATTCTCTTTCTATCTTCTGCCGTGGTCGGGCTTTGAGTCTTACTCAATTTCACACCTTGTAACATAGGCAAGAAACTCTTTCTTTGACTGTTCCATTTTGAACTACTTCAAAATCTTGTCAAGGTATGTATTTATTGAAAACCTTATCAAGCGTCTTGATCTATCTCTATAGATCTTGATGCTCAATATGTAAGCAACTTCACCGAGGTCTTTCTTTGGAAAATTCCTTTCAAACACTCCTTTATGCTTTGCAGAATAATTCTACATTATTTCCGATTAACAATATGTCATAGACATATACTTATCAGAAATGTTGTAGTGCTCCCACTCACTTTCTTGTAAATACAGGCTTCACCGCAAGTCTGTATAAAACTATATGCTTTGATCAACTTATCAAAGTGTATATTCCAACTCCGAGATGCTTGCACCAGTCCATAGATGGATCGCTGGAGCTTGCATATTTTGTTAGCACCTTTAGGATTAACAAAACCTTCTGGTTGTATCATATACAACTCTTCTTTAATAAATCTATTAAGGAATGCAGTTTTGTTTATCCATTTGCCAGATTTCATAAAATGCGGCAATTGCTAACATGATTCGGACAGACTTAAGCATAGATACGAGTGAGAAACTCTCATCGTAGTCAACACCTTGAACTTGTCGAAAACCTTTTGCGACAATTCTAGCTTTGTAGATAGTAACACTACTATCAGCGTCCGTCTTCCTCTGGAAGATCCATTTATTCTCAATTGCTTGCCGATCATCGGGCAAGTCAACCAAAGTCCATACTTTGTTCTCATACATGGATCCCATCTTAGATTTCATGGCCTCAAGCCATTTTGCAGAATCTGGGCTCACCATCGCTTCTTCATAATTCGTAGGTCCGTCATGGTCAAGTAGCATGACCTCCAGAACAGGATTACCGTACCACTCTGGTGCGGATCTCACTCTGGTTTACCTACGAGATTCGGTAGTAACTTGATCTGAAGTTACATGATCATCATCATTAGCTTCCTCACTAATTGGTGTAGTAGTCACAGGAACAGATTTCTGTGATGAACTACTTTCCAATAAGGGAGAAGGTACAATTACCTTATCAAGTTTCTACTTTCCTCCCACTCACTTCTTTCGAGAGAACCTCCTTCTCTAGAAAGGATCCATTCTTAGCAATGAATGTATTGCCTTTGGATCTGTGATAGAAGGTGTACCCAATTATAACTTTTTGGGTATCCTATGAAGACACACTTTTCCGATTTGGGTTTGAGCTTAGCAGGATGAAACTTTTTCACATAAGCATTGCAACCCCAAACTTTAAGAAATGACAACTTTGGTTTCTTGCCAAACCACAGTTCATACGGTGTCGTCTCAACAGATTTAGATGGTGCCCTTTTGACGTGAATGCAGCTGTCTCTAATGCATAACCCCAAAACGATAGTGGTAGATCGGTAAGAGACATCATAGATTGCACTATATCCAATAAAGTACGGTTATGACGTTCAGACACATCATTATGCTGTGGTGTTCCATGTGGCATGAGTTTGTGAAACTATTTGACATTGTTTTAATTGAAGACCAAACTCGTAACTCAAATATTTGTCTCCGCGATCAGATCGTAGAAACTTTATTTTCTTATCACGATGATTTTCCACTTCACTCTGAAATTCTTTGAACTTTTCAAATGTTTCAGACTTATGTTTCATCAAGTAGATATACTCATATCTGCTCAAATCATCTGTGAAGTTCAGAAAATAACGATACTTGCCGTGAGCCTTAACACTCATTGGACCGCATACATCAGTATGTATTATTTCCAATAAGTCAGTTGCTCACTCCGGAGAACGGAGTCTTAGTCATCTTGCCCATGAGGCATGGTTCGCAAGCATCAAGTGATTCCAAAATCCCATCAGCATGGAGTTTCTTCATGCGCTTTACACCAATATGGCCTAAACGGCAGTGCTACAAATAAGTTGCACTATCATTATTAACTTTGCATCTTTTGGTTTCAATATTTATGATTATGTGTATCACTACGATCGAGATCCAACGAACTATTTTCATTGGGTGTGTAACCATATAAGGTTTTATTCATGTAAACAGAACAACAATTTATTCTCTTACTTAAATGAATAACCATATTACAATAAACATGATCAAATCATATTCATGTTTGACGCAAACACCAAATAACACTTATTCAGGTTCAACACTAATCCCGAAAGTATAGGGAGTGTGCAATGATGATCACATCAATCTTGGAACCACTTCCAACACACATCGTCACTTCACCCTTAACTAGTCTCTGTTTATTCTGCAACTCCCGTTTCGAGTTACTAATCGTAGCAACTGAACTAGTATCAAATACTGAGGGGTTTCTATAAACACTAGTAAAGTACACATCAATAACATGTATATCAAATATACTTATGTTCACTTTGCCATCCTTCTTATCTGCCAATCACTTGGGGTAGTTCCACTTCCAGTGACCAGTCCCTTTGCAGTAGAAACACTTAGTCCCAGGCTTAGGACCAGACTTGGGCTTCTTCACTTGAGCAGCAACTTGCTTGCTGTTCTTCTTGAAGTTCCCCTTCTTCCCTCTGCCCTTTTCTTGAAACTAGTGGTCTTGTCTACCATCAACACTTGATGTTTTTCTCGATTTCTACCTTCGTCAATTTCCGCATTACGAAGAGCTTGGGAATCGTTTCCGTTATCCCTTGCATATCATAGTTCATCACGAAGTTCTACTAACTTGGTGATGGTGACTAGAGAATTCTGTCAATCACTATCTTATCTGGAAGATTAACTCCCACTTGATTCAAGCGATTGTAGTACTCAGACAATCTGGGCACATGCTCACTAGTTGAGCGATTCTCCTCCATCTTTTAGCTATAGAACTTGTTGGAGACTTCATATCTCTCAACTCGGTTATTTGCTTGAAATATTAACTTCAACTCCTGGAACATCTCATATGCTCCATGATGTTCAAAACGTCTTTGAAGGCCCGATTCTAAGCCATTAAGCATGGTGCACTAAACTATCAAGTAGTCATCATATTGAGCTAGCCAAACGTTCATAACGTCTGCATCTGCTCCTGCAATAGGTCCGTCACCTAGCAGTGCATCAAGGACATAATTCTTCTGTGCAGCAATGAGGATAAACCTCAGATCACGGATCCAATCCGCATCATTGCTACTAACATCTTTCAACACAATTTTCTCTAGGAACATATAATCACAGGGAAGCAACAACGCGAGCTATTGATCTACAACATAATTTGCAAAATACTACCAGGACTAAGTTCATGATAAATTTAAGTTCAATTAATCATATTACTTAAGAACTCCCACTTAGATAGGCATCCCTCTAATCCTCTAAGTGATTACGTGATCCAAATCAACTAAACCATGTCCGATCATCACGTGAGATGGAGTAGTTTCATTAGTGAACATCACTATGTTGATCATATCTACTATATGATTCACGCTCGACCTTTCGGTCTCCGTGTTCTGAGGCCATATCTGTATATGCTTGGCTCGTCAAGTATAACCTGAGTATTCCGCGTGTGCAACTGTTTTGCACCCGTTGTATTTGAACGTAGAGCCTATCACACCCGATCATCACCTGGTGTCTCAGCACAAAGAACTTTCGCAATGGTGCATACTCAGGGAGAACACTTCTTGATAATTAGTGAGAGATCGTCTTATAATGCTACCATCAATCAAAGCAAGATAAGATGCATAAAAGATAAACATCACATGCAATCAAAATATGTGACATGATATGGCCATTATCATCTTGTGCCTTTGATCTCCATCTCCAAAGCATCGTCATGATTTCCATCGTCACCGGCATGACACCATGATCTCCATCATCTTGATCTATATCAATATGTCGTCACATGGTCGTCTCGCCAACTATTGCTCTTGCAACTATTGCTATCGCATAGCGATAAAGTAAAGCAATTATTTGGCGCTTGCATCTTATGCAATAAAGAGACAACCATAAGGCTTTTGCCAGTTGCCGATAACTTCAACAAAACATGATCATCTCATACAACAACTTATATCTCATCACGTTTTGACCATATCACATCACAACATGCCCTGCAAAAACAAGTTAGACGTCCTCTACTTTGTTGTTGCAAGTTTTACGTGGCTGCTACGGGCTTAAGAAAGAACCAAACTTACCTACCCATCAAAACCACAACGATAGTTTGTCAAGTTGGTGTTGTTTTAACCTTCGCAAGGACCGGGCGTAGCCACACTTGGTTCAACTAAAGTTGGAGAAACTGTCACCCGCAAGCCACCTATGTGCAAAGCACGTCGGGAGAACCGGTCTCGCGTAAGCGTACGCGTAATGTCGGTCCGGGCCGCTTCGTCCAACAATACCGCCGAACCAAAGTATGACATGCTGGTAAGCAGTATGACTTATATCGCCCACAACTCACTTGTGTTCTACTCGTGCATATAACATCAGCATATAAAACCTAGGCTCGGATGCCACTGATGGGGAACGTAGTAAATTCAAAAAAATTCCTACGCACACGCAAGATCATGGTGATGCATAGCAACGAGAGGGGAGAGTGTTGTCTATGTACCCTTGTAGACCGAAGCGGAAGCGTTGACGCAACATAGAGGAAGTAGTCGTACGTCTTCCCGATCCGACCGATCCAAGCACCGTTACTCCGGCACTTCCAAGTTCTTGGCACACGTTCAGCTCGATGACGATCCCCGGGCTCCGATCCAACAAAGCGTCGGGGAGGAGTTCTGTCAGCACGATGGCGTGGTGACGATCTTGATGTTCTACCGTCGCAGGGCTTCGCCTAGCCACCGCTACAATATGACCGAGGTGGAATATGGTGGAGGGGGGCACCGCACACGGCTAAGGAACGATCGCGAAGATCAACTTGTGTGTTCATGGGGTGCCCCTTGCCTCAGTATATAAAGGATGGAGGAGGAGGAGGCCGGCCAAGGCTTGGTGCGGCCAGGATGTGGAGTCCTACTAGGACTCCAAGTCCTAGTAGGAGTCCACCAAGAGGGGAGGAAGGGAGAAGGAAGTGGAGGAGAAGGAAAGGTGGTCGGCCCCCTTTTCCCTAGTCCAATTCGGACTAGAGGGGAGGGGTCGCAGCAGCCCCTTGGCCCTTTCTCCTCTTCCCACTAAAGCCCATCAAGGCCCATTGCTTCTCCCGTAACTACCCGGTACTCTGAAAAATACCCGAATCACTCGAAACCTTTCCGATGTCCGAATATAGTCGTCCAATATATCGATCTTTACGTCTCGACCATTTCGAGACTCCTCGTCATGTCCCCGATCTCATCCGGGACTCCGAACTCCTTCGGTACATCAAAACTCATAAACTCATAATATAACTGTCATCGAAACCTTAAGCGTGCGGACCCTACGGTTTGAGAACAATGTAGACATGACCGAGACATGTGTCCGGTCAATAACCAATAGCGGGACCTGGATGCCCATATTGGCTCCTACATATTCTACGAAGATCTTTATCGGTCAGACCGCATAACAACATGCGTTTGTTCCCTTTGTCATCGGTATGTTACTTGCCCGAGATTCGATCGTCGGTATCCAATACCTAGTTCAATCTCGTTACCGGCAAGTCTCTTTACTCGTTCCGTAATATATCATCCCGCAACTAACTCATTAGTTGCAATGCTTGCAAGGCTTCAGTGATGTGCATTACCGAGGGGGCCCAGAGATACCTCTCCGACAATCGGAGTGACAAATCCTAATCTCGAAATACGCCAACCCAACATGTACCTTTGGAGACACCTGTAGAGCTCCTTTATAATCACCCGGTTACGTTGTGACGTTTGGTAGCACACAAAGTGTTCCTCCGGCAAACGGGAGTTGCATAATCTCATAGTCATAGGAACATGTATAAGTCATGAAGAAAGCAATAGCAACATACTAAACGATCGGGTGCTAAGCTAATGGAATGGGTCATGTCAATCAGATCATTCAACTAATGATGTGATCCCATTAATCAAATGACAACTCTTTGTTCATGGTTAGGAAACATAACCATCTTTGATCAACGAGCTAGTCAAGTAGAGGCATACTAGTGACACTATGTTTGTCTATGTATTCACACATGTATTATGTTTCTGGTTAATACAATTCTAGCATGAATAATAAACTTTTATCATGATATAAGGAAATAAATAATAACTTTATTATTGCCTCTAGGGCATATTTCCTTCAAAATATTCTCATCCACGATCAGATCGTAGAAACTTTATTTTCTTGTTACGATGATTTTCAACTTCACTCTGAAATTCTTTGAACTTTTCAAATGTTTCAGACTTATGTTTCATTAAGTAGATATACCCATATCTGCTTAAATCATCTGTGAAGGTGAGAAAATAACGATACCCGCCATGAGCTTCAACATTCATTGGACCACATACATCTGTATGTATGATTTCCAACAAATCTGTTGCTCTCTCCATAGTACCGGAGAACAGCGCTTTAGTCATCTTGCCTATGAGGCACGGTTCGCAAGTACCAAGTGATTCATAATCAAGTGGTTCCAAAAGTCCATCAGTATGGAGTTTCTTCATGTGATTTACACCGATATGACCTAAACGGCAGTGCCACAAATAAGTTGCACTATCATTATCAACTTTGCATCTTTTGGCTTCAACATTATGAATATGTGTATCACTACTATCGAGATTCATCAAAAATAGACCACTCTTCAAGGGTGCATGACCATAAAAGATATTACTCATATAAATAGAACAACCATTATTCTCTGATTCAAATGAATAACCGTCTCGCATCAAACAAGATCCAGATATAATGTTCATGCTCAACGCTGGCACCAAATAACAATTATTTAGGTCTAATACTAGTCCCGATGGTAGATGTAGAGGTAGCGTGCCGACCGCGATCACATCGACTTTGGAACCATTTCCCACGCGCATCGTCACCTTGTCCTTCGCCAGTGTTCGCTTAATCCGTAGTCCCTGTTTCGAGTTGCAAATATTAGCAACAGAACCAGTATCAAATACCCAGGTACTATTGCGAGCTCTAGTAAGGTACACATCAATAACATGTATATCACATATACCTTCATTCACCTTGCCATCCTTCTTATCCGCCAAATACTTGGGGCAGTTCCGCTTCCAGTGACCAGTCTGCTTGCAGTAGAAGCACTCAGTTTCAGGCTTAGGTCCAGACTTGGGTTTCTTCTCCTGAGCAGCAACTTGCTTGTTGTTCTTCTTGAAGTTCCCCTTCTTCTTTCCCTTGCCCTTTTTCTTGAAACTAGTGGTCTTGTTGACCATCAACACTTGATGCTCCTTCTTGATTTCTACCTCCGCAGCTTTTAGCATTGCGAAGAGCTCGGGAATTGTCTTATCCATCCCTTGCATATTATAGTTCATCACGAAGCTCTTGTAGCTAGGTGGAAGTGATTGGAGAATTCTGTCAATGACGCAATCATCTGGAAGATTAACTCCTGGTTGAATTAAGTGATTATTATACCCAGACATTTTGAGTATATGCTCACTGACAGAACTGTTCTCCTCCATCTTGCAGCTATAGAACTTATTGGAGACTTCATATCTCTCAATCCGGGCATTTGCTTGAAATATTAGCTTCAACTCCTGGAACATCTCATATGCTCCATGACGTTCAAAACGTCGTTGAAGTCCCGATTCTAAGCCGTAAAGCATGGCACACTGAACTATCGAGTAGTCATCAGCTTTGCTCTGCCAGACGTTCATAACATCTGGTGTTGCTCCAGCAGCAGGCCTGGCACCCAGCGGTGCTTCCAGGACGTAATTCTTCTGTGCAGCAATGAGGATAATCCTCAAGTTACGGACCCAGTCTGTATAATTGCTACCATCATCTTTCAACTTTGCTTTCTTAAGGAACGCATTAAAATTCAACGGAACAACAGCACGGGCCATCTATCTACAATCAAACATAAACAAGCAAGATACTATCAGGTACTAAGTTCATGATAAATTTAAGTTCAATTAATCATATTACTTAAGAACTCCCACTTGGAAAGACATCCCTCTAATCTTCTAAGTGATCACGCGATCCAAATCAACTAAACCATAACCAATCATCACGTGAAATGGAGTAGTTTTCAATGGTGAACATCACTATGTTGATCATATCTACTATATGATTCACGCTCGACCTTTCGGTCTCAGTGTTCCGAGGCCATATCTGCATATGCTAGGCTCGTCAAGTTTAACCTGAGTATTCTGCGTGTGCAAAACTGGCTTACACCCATTGTAGATGGACGTAGAGCTTATCACACCCGATCATCACGTGGTGTCTGGGCACGACAAACTTTGGCAACGGTGCATACTCAGGGAGAACACTTTTATCTTGAAATTTAGTGAGAGATCATCTTATAATGCTACCGTCAATCAAAGCAAGATAAGATGCATAAAAGATAAACATCACATGCAATCAATATAAGTGATATGATATGGCCATCATCATCTTGTGCTTGTGATCTCCATCTCCGAAGCATCGTCATGATCACCATTGTCACCGGCGCGACACCTTGATCTCCATCGTAGCAACGTTGTCGTCTCGCCAATCTTATACTTCCACGACTATCGCTACCGCTTAGTGATAAAGTAAAGCATTACAGCGCGATTGCATTGCATACAATAAAGCGACAACCATATGGCTCCTGCCAGTTGCCGATAACTTGGTTACAAAAACATTATCATCTCATACAATAAAATTTAGCATCATGTCTTGACCATATCACATCACAACATGCCCTGCAAAAACAAGTTAGACGTCCTCTACTTTGTTGTTGCAAGTTTTACGTGGCTGCTACGGGCTTAGCAAGAACCGTTCTTACCTACACATCAAAACCACAATGATAGTTTGTCAAGTTGGTGTTGTTTTAACCTTCGCAAGGACCAGGCGTAGCCACACTCGGTTCAACTAAAGTTGGAGAAACTGACACCCGCCAGCCACCTGTGTGCAAAGCACGTCGGTAGAACCAGTCTCGCGTAAGCGTACGCGTAATGTCTGTCCGGGCCGCTTCATCCAACAATACCGCCGAACCAAAGTATGACATGCTGGTAAGCAGTATGACTTATATCGCCCACAACTCACTTGTGTTCTACTCGTGCATATAACATCAACGCATAAAACCTAGGCTCGGATGCCACTGTTGGGGAACGTAGTAATTTCAAAAAAATTCCTACGCACACGCAAGATCATGGTGATGCATAGCAACGAGAGGGGAGAGTGTTGTCTACGTACCCTCGTAGACCGGAAGCGGAAGCGTTAGCACAATGCGGTTGATGTAGTCGTACGTCTTCACGGCTCGACCGATCAAGCACCGAAACTACGGCACCTCCGAGTTCTAGCACACGTTCAGCTCAATGACGATCCCCGGACTCCGATCCAGCAAAGTGTCGGGGATGAGTTCCGTCAGCACGACGGCATGGTGACGATCTTGATGTTTTACCGTCGCAGGGCTTCGCCTAAGCACCGCTACAATATTATCGAGGACTATGGTGGAGGGGGGCACCGCACACGGCTAAGAGATCAATGATCAACTGTTGTGTCTATGGGGTGCCCCCTACCCCCGTATATAAAGGAGTGAAGGAGGGGGCCGGCCAAGGAGGGTGGTGCGCCCTAGGGGGGAGTCCAACTCCCACCGGGAGTAGGACTCCCCTTTTTCCTATTAGGAGTAGGAGAGGGAAGGAAGAGGAAGGAGGGAGGAAGGAAAGGGGGGCGGCCCCCTTCCAATTCGGATTGGGCTTGGGGGGCGCGCCCCTTCCCTTGCTCCTTTCCCCTCCTTTTCACTAAGGCCCAATAAGGCCCATATACCTCCCGGGGGGTTTCGATAACCTCTCGGTGATCCGGTATTGTCCCAATCTCACCCGGAACCTTTCCGGTGTCCAAATATAGTCGTCCAATATATCGATCTTTATGTCTCGACCATTTCGAGACTCCTCGTCAAGTCCGTGATCACATCCGGGACTCCGAACAACCTTCGGTACATCAAAATATATAAACTCATAATGAAACTGTCATCGTAACGTTAAGCGTGCGGACCCTACGGGTTCGAGAACAATGTAGACATGACCAAGACATGTCTCCGGTCAATAACCAATAGCGGAACCTGGATGCTCATATTGACTCCTACATATTCTACGAAGATCTTTATCGGTCAGACCGCATAACAACATATGTTTGTTCCCTTTGTCATCGGTATGTTACTTGCCCGAGATTCGATCGTCGGTATCTCAATACCTAGTTCAATCTCGTTACCGGCAAGTCTCTTTACTCGTTCTGTAATACATCATCTTGCAACTAATTTATTAGTTGCATTGCTTGCAAGGCTTAAGTGATGTGCATTACCGAGAGGGCCCAAAGATACCTCTCCGACAATCAGAGTGACAAATCCTAATCTCGAAATACGCCAACCCAACATGTACCTTTGGAGACACCTGTAGAGCACCTTTATAATCACCCAGTTACGTTGTGACGTTTGGTAGCACACAAAGTGTTCCTCCGGTAAACGGGAGTTGCATAATCTCATAGTCATATGAACATGTATAAGTCATGAAGAAAGCAATAGCAACATACTAAACGATCGGGTGCTAAGCTAATGGAATGGGTCATGTCAATCACATCATTCTCCTAATGATGTGATCCCGTTAATCAAATGACAACTCATGTCTATGGTTAGGAAGCATAACCATCTTCAATTAACGAGCTAGTCAAGTAGAGGCATACTAGTGACACTTTGTTTGTCTATGTATTCACACAAGTATTATGTTTCCGGTTAATACAATTCTAGCATGAATAATAAATATTTATCATGATATAAGGAAATAAATAATAACTTTATTATTGCCTCTAGGGCATATTTGCTTCAAAAAATCCAACAGACTCCTGAGAAAGGGATGAATCAGAAATCCTAAGCCCCGCAAGAGAAACGGAATGAAGCACACCCTCTCCTCCTTATTGGGGTTGGGGAAATTTGCTGCTAGTACATCATTGCCAATCAAAGCCGATCCCGCTCGTACAGAGACTAGATCTACAAGGGGAAGATATCCCTGCATTTGGAGTCGACTCGACTGAAGATGAGACCCTGAACAGCTCTGCCAATCACCCTCTTGAGGGCCATGGGGCGCGAAGAAGAGCCTGGGGCGCTGGCCATGTTTTGAAGTTTTTCGTTTCTAGTCCTGGTGTTCTCTACACGATGTCGATGGCACTTGGAGATCTAACCTCTTTATATAGGCGTCGTCCCTATGTGGCCAGGGGTTTTCTTTTTGGTAAAAATTATTATGGATCGTTTGCATTCGACCAGCGGGTGGAAATCGAGGCGACGACAGGGAAGGAGTCATAAAGGCAGAACATGGAAGTCAGGGCCGGATTGTTATCCGTCCAAGGTATGATGAAGAACCAACCTTGCAACAGCCGAAGACATAAGCCAGATACTGCATCGACATTTGAAGGCCTATTCGGGGGGCTACTGAGGGAGTCCTGGATTAGGGGGTCCTCAGGTGTCCGGGCTATTCAATATGGGTCGGACTGATGGGCCGTGAAGATACAAGTAGAAGACTTTCCCCCCGTGTCCGGGTAGGACTCCTGTATGCGTGGACGGCAAGATTGATATTCGGATATGTTATTTCCTTCCCCCACAAACCGACTTTGTATAACCCTAGGCCCCTTCGGTGTGTATATAAACCGAAGGATTTAGTCCGTCGAGGCTATCAGAATTCTCATAGGCTAGACTGCTGGGGTTTATCCATTACGATCTCGAGGTAGATCAACTCTTGTAACCCCTATACTCATCAAATACAATCAAGCGGGACGTAGGATTTTACCTCCATTAAGAGGGCATGAACCTGGGTAAACATTGTTTCCCACTTGTCCCTTTTTACCATCGATCCTCAGACGCACAGTTCGGGACCCCCTACCTGAGATCTGACATTTTTGACACCGACAATGGGGATCTCACGGCGGCGAGCTCGCGGCCATGGACGACACCGTGGAGGAGCTCAATCCTCCTCGCCGGAGCTGCCGAGGTCGATGTATGTCTCCTTCTACTCCTCGCGGATGCACCGCCACTCATCGTCCTTCTCCTTGGCAGTGATGTTGGCTGCGACCGCCTTCTGGAACACGAGGTCTTCGAGCTCCTCGTGGTGGCGCCGGTGCTCCACCTCCTCGCGCAAGCTCCGCTCGGCAATGGTGGCGGCGAGAGGTCGTGGTTGGTCCACTTCCTCGCCCCGCGCTTCCTCGCGCCGTCCGACCGGACGCGCCGCTCATGCTCGGGGTCACTGCCACCGCCGGATCTCCTCTCGGAGCCGCATCCGGGGCTCCACATGCGGCCCCACATGGCGGCTGGAGGCAGAAGGGGCTCGCCGGCGGCGAGAAATGAGAGGAGGTGAGTGGGGAATTGAGGAGCTCGGGGGCGGTGGGGGGATAGGGTTTTGACCCGCAAATGCGCCGCGAACCCGTAGATATACTAGTCGGGGCGGGCGGTTTGCGGGCCGCGGTAAATATTTTTACGGGCCGGGCGAGTATACGGGCTCTGTTCTGACCGGAAAATTGGGTCGAGCCCGTATACTCACCGGAATTTTGCGGCTTTTGCGAATTCTGCTAGAGTTGCTCTTAGAACAGATCACAAGATTAACACCGAGTGATTGACAAAAAAACTACCACTTTAGGGGTTACCGTCCCACATAACAACAATTTTTTTAAAACTGACCGAAAACTACCAAAATTTTCTAATTTTGTGACTAAAAACTATCACTTTCAAAAAATGGCCAGTTTAGATGATTTAAACAGGTTTATGACATATGCAGGACCCACCCGTCAGAGCTGACGTGGCTGCAAAGTCAACTCCATTTATTTTAACCATTATTTTGACCGTTATTATAGATGGGGTCCACATGTCAGCATCAACCTCCTCCTTCTTCATCCTCTCTCTCTAGCATTTCCTCGAACACCTCTTATGCACCTGCGAGCCACCTGCACGGCCCTCCATTGCCGGCGCTCGCGGTCGTGATCTACACAGAATTAACTTTACTCCAGTGCAGTGTGTGTCCCATGGGGAAGGAGCTGCAAGTCAAGGCGCTCCTGGGGCAGCGCCGGGGGAACTTCGCTGCGACCGGGTCCAAGTGTGCGCTGCGGTTCCCCGCCAAGGCTGACAACGCCATCTGGGCCGACGCCGAGGACGACCTCGACCCTGCCCCCACCAGCACCCTAGCGAGAGACATGCTCGAGGAGTTCGAGAAGGAGGTAGGGGCGGCAGCAGCATCCAAAACCTCGCCGGATCTGGCAGCGACGGCGGGTTCCTCGCCAGGAGATGGAGGGGCGGGTGCTCTTCGGCCCCGCGGCGCTGGCGGCTGCCTCACCGGGAAGATGGAGGGGCAGGCGCTCTTCGAATCCTGCGGCTCCGGCGGCCAGTGGCTGCCTCGCCGGCCGTATCGAGCGACGGTGCGGGCTCGAGAGCAGAGGTACGTGACAGCAGGTGGACTTCTTTTTTTCTTGATTGAGATTGTGGATTTAGGGGGAAAAATAAGCATATTTGTTAGACTGACATGCAGGCCCCACCTGTAATAACAGTCAACTTAATAGTTAAAATAAACGGAGTTGACTTTGTAGCCACGTCGACTATGACGGATAGGTCATGCATGTCATAAACCTGTTTAAATCGTCTAAACTGGTCATTTTCCAAAAAGGGTACTTTTTAGTCACAAAATTAAAAAAATACTAGTTTTCGATCAGTTTTTAAAAAGTGGTATTTCTGTGGGACGGTAGTCCATAAAGTGGTAGTTTTTTGTCAATCATTCATTAACACCAAGTTGCTCGATCGGAAACGTCGTGGATACAAACCAACCCCCGAGAGTTTAAATGCGGGAGATGAGAAGGTTCGCAGCAGGCCGTCGTCCCGTCCCTGGATTGGATGGTGGATCCATCCATCGATCATGCCATGCATGATCATGATCCGACCCATCCAGCCGGCTTCCCTGTACACAAATAGCCAGGCCTCTCGAGCTTGTGCTAGCTAAAAAAACGAGACGGGGACCGAAAGGATGGCGACGGTGGAGGCAACGACGCCGAAGCGGACGATCCCACACGTTTGGTTTCAACTCGTGGCGACACGACCTGGAAAGGAAAGGAGACGGTCGGGGCCCCGGACCGGTCACCACGCAGGCACGCACGCACAGTGCCGCCACCGCACTGTTTCTGTCCCCAATTAATTACGTGACCAAGCAAAGGTACGGTAGTAATATACGTTGGAGTAGTATCGAGCCGGCCGGCCGGCCGTCTCACGTACGATCTCGGCGATCCGGCCGGCGCGGCCGCCGGCCCCGTCACGTCACCGGTCCGGGCTGGTGCTGGTGGTGGAACAGCCGTACAGGTGCGTGACGCGGGTCGGCCGGCACCCGGCCGCGCCATTTGCAGCCGTCGCCGTCTGTCCCGGGCCGCCCGAGCAACAGCAGCAAATAAAAAGAAGGCTCGCTCGCACGCCCACCTCACCTGACGTTCGAGAAGAGTCGCCGCGCGCGCGCGCGCGCGGAGTCCGTCTTGCCGGTGCCAGGTCCGGGCGGCGACCCTTCCGCGAGCGCGCGCGCGTACGTTTCGTGCGCGATCGCTGTGGCATACTGATGAGACGCCGACGGCGAAAACCAACCAGCTGACACGAGCGCGCGCACTGGGACGCACGCATGCCCGCACGCTAACTCGTTTCCGTGGAAAATCCCCGCGGCACCTCCTTTTCGCATGGGCCCGTGACATTGTAGCTAGTAGTAGTAAGTAACATTTGCCAATGTCATCTTAGCCAAACTGTGATATCCTCGGTGTGTACAGAGCTGGGAGCGCGGCGTCTGATAATATACAGCAATACCTATCGATATCTATCTATCTACTCTACTCTACTCTCTGTGTGCGTCGTCCACCCATGGCCATGGGTCAACCAACCTGCACGCTAGCTCCTTCTCTTTTCAGCGCCTCCGATCCCGCGTTTACTTACCAACTGCCCGCGGGGTCAGCTTTATTTCCAAAAGATGTATGTATGTGTGCGCGCGCTAACCACCACGCAGTCAAGCAAGACAAACATAGTGGAACATCTTTCTCTTCCACAAGATCATATCTATAAAAGTCCACCGGAAGTCCAGTAGTATCTCAAACATAATAAAATATTAATTATATCGAGATTTTAAGAGCATTGAACGACCACTACTGCCGCCAGAATGAGCCGTCGACGCGCCGCTGTCGCTGCTCCTCACTCCTCTACCGGAGACAGCTTGACCATGTTGATGACAGCCGAGAAATTTTTGTGCACGCGCCCCTAAGGACCAACGCCGTTGAACCCTTGTATAGATCTGAAGTATCTGACGCCAAATCTTGCCACGTGACGAGAAACTCTAACCTCACTCTCCATGGAGACAACAGACATCTACGCCGAAGCTCCGTCAACTATGTCAGGACGAACGATGTCAAGGAGGATCGTAGCCCGGAAGACTAACTCTTGGGATTTTATTGGGTCGTGCACTTGTGTTGATGAAGTGAAGTTTCGTGCGTGCCTTGCGGGTATCTATATCGGTATCAGCTTCAATAAGCCAATTATTTTAGAATCTGATAGCTCATCTGCGGTTTCCTATCTTGCGGATGAAATTCTAGACAAGTTCCCACTTGTTGATCTTAAAAGAGAAGTGCTTGGCATTGAGAAGCTCACAAGAAACCTCAAGATCTTGAAGATCAATTGGCAGGCAAATATGGCGGCCCATAAGATTGCTAAGTTTAGTTTCGATTGCTAAGTTTAGTTTCGATAATAGGTCGGACAACTTTCATTTTAATAGTGTTCCGCCCTGCATGGCGTATGCTGCAATGAGCGATTGTACGAGCATTTTAAGTTGGTTAATATATGGGGTTTTTTAAGAAAAAGAAACGCCGTCACCCGCCTGTGTGCCGCACCTGCAAGGAATAAAAATCTCTAATCTAAAGTACTAACCGAAGAGAAGGCACCTGGATTCTCTTCCCCGCCACCGGCCGTCGGAGCGGCAGGCGAAGGGTTTGTGAATCCACAAGCTCATCGGTGAAACCTGCGGCGTATAATTAACATGTTCCCCCTCGTCCAGACCCATCGCAAGGAAAGCGAAAACCTAGATTTGCTTTATCGGGTATCAAACGGGAACTCCGAGCAAATAAAACACATTTCAAAAGAAGTCTGGAGGAAAGAGATTGTCATAGCCGCCTAGTATTAGAAACATAGTGGATCATAGCAGCCTAGGTTTTTGTTTGTACTCTAAAAAAAATCGACGAGATAAAAAAAATGAGCTAGTAGCATGCGTACGTCGCAAAGTTGCAAGACAATACAATCACCCACACAACAACCCAAGAGAAATCCACACGGCGATCGATGGGCAGACGATGAGATACATGCCAGTACAAGGCTAGGCGGCCGACACCCGATTTAAACTACACATTCTCCCCTCCCGCCGGTGACATCATATCCTTCAAATTTCAAGCCAGCCTTTGGAGATTGGTTTCGTCTTCCTCCTCACCGTCGCCATCACCATCGGCAACCTTTGCAACAAGCCACCCCCTTCCTCCAGCCATATATACCTCCACGCCTCCTCCTCGCCCTTCTCATCTCCTCATCGATCATTCCTAGCAAGCTCGCCCTCTCTCGAGAAAACAGAAGGCTCTCCTCTCTCTCTCACGGAAAACAGAAGGCTCTCCGGCTCTACTCCCCCGAGCTCTACACCCCGGCCTCTGCATCTCTAATGGGGGAGCACGCGTACGACCACAGCAGCAGCAGCGGGGGCGGCATGAGCCCGTCGACGCCGCCGGTGCAGCAGCGCAGGGGCCTCTCCCGCCACGCGACGGCGCCCAGGGCCACCACAACGCGGCCGGCGATAAGGATCATCCACATCATCGCGCCGGAGATCATCAAGACCGACGTCGACAACTTCCGGGACCTCGTGCAGCGCCTCACCGGGAGGCAGCACCACCAGCCGGCCGACGTCACGGCGAACGACCGCGCGGCAGTGACGGTGGGCGTGGCGACCACGCCGCCGTCGCCCGTAGAGGAGAAGCCGCAGCCGCAGAAGAAGAGGCTGGCACCAGCGCCGGCGCTGGCGGACGATTTCGTGGCGCAGCAGGAGAACAAGAGGAGGAAGAAGATCAAGTGCGAGGTGGTGAAGGTGGAGGAAGGAGGGTTGGGCTACGGCGGCGGCGACCTCGACTTCAGCGAGCTGTGGATGGATCTCAACCCCGGGGGCTTCCTGAGCTTCTTGGAGGAGGACGTGTTCCAGGGGATGATGGCTCCTGACCTGCTGCAGCAGCCGCTGGGGGCGCCGAGGATGGATTTAGTTGGTGAAATGTGCGCCTCCTTTCTGGCTTAGTTAGTTAGCCAGAGCTGTTCTTGTGATCTTTATCTTGTTTTTGTGAGAATTTTTTGCACTTTGGTTGAGAGAAATGGATTCTTTTCTCTCTTTCACTAGATGAACATATTTACAGTGGTCTTGAAAGAACTTGCGCCCATGGTTGCAAATACTAGTAGTGATTATGTAAGCCTCCCTGGTGGGATGATGATCAATGATCATCCAAGGAATATGATCGGTTTGGGTGCCTACATTTGTTTTCGGTCTCGATCAGAAATGTAAATAATTGTTCCATCTTGAAAATGCCATGTGGAGAACAAACAGAACAGTGATGGTTTCAAAACTCCATCGATACCGGTGCACTTCTATTTTCAAACTGTAGTTGCGCTTGCACTTGATCATCATTCCAAGTAGTTTTTGGAAGGAAAATCATACTCAATCTGAATAACATTTTTCTCTTTTTGCACAAGATGGAGCCCCATGATTCCATCAATTCAGTAGCTGCACCAGACAAAGGATGCTCTGCTAAGTGGTGTCTGTTTTTCTCTTTACTAGTTGCAAAATGATGTGGACAATCAGGTGTGTGTATGTGACTATGAAAAGCTGCGTAATACCTTGATGGGAATAATTATATTTTTGTACCACCATTCTTCTAGGTGAAGTCTTTAATAGTCCGGTTGTGTGTTGTCATTAGCAATATGCAGCGGTGTAAGCACGCTGGCAGAAAACGATGCTTGCGGTATGCTAATCCGTAGGTAACTTGTTAGCAAATACTTGCTTGTTCTGGCATCTTAAACAAGATCCAGTGGTTCTTTTTTAACAATTGGAATAATCACACATAATAGTACTACTGATCTAAGATGTGGTACTTCTGTACTTCAGAATAGATAGCCGTACCAAAGGGTAGCTTATAAATTCAGACAAAGCTATGGATGCTCAAATTTAGTTGACTATTAGCTTTTATTCAGCCAACTCCTTGTCAATCAATGGCCAAAGACTCCAGGAAATATCCAGTACTCATCTACCATGCATCTTATCCCAATGATAAAAATCCTAGGATATTATGTGCAATGAGCAACCTTTGATCTCACTTTCAGCCCTTAAATGCATGGAAGAAGTTTCTCTATATGCGTTAACTAGATCAGTGCCCACCTGAGCCCTCTCAAAGTCTATCACTAGTCACCTTAGCTTCTTTGTCACTCTCATGTCTTCAATTCCTTGATCTCTAGGAGAAAATTCAATTCTGGATTCATGCACCGTAGGCGTGCCCCTCCATCTACACTAAGAACATCATACATGTTTTCCCTGGGTTTCTAAGTGCTTTGTATGTAGGCAAAACAGGCAAGAACGAAACCGCTGAATATTGGCGTTTGCTCCGGTACGGCACTCAATCATTGTTCGACGCTAGTACCCGTAAAGAAAAATTGTGACTACCTGATAAAACATGTTGGACCCATGAAATAATGGAGGATTGTGCTTTGTATCTACCCTGTTATCCATGTCTCCCCAAGATGCTGGATATCCAACTCAATCCCAGCGGCCTCTCGGAAAATCCAAATGCCCAATGAGAGTATCTGGCACATCAACCATATTGTGTCCAAGAAAGAACTTTTGGGTGGTGGCCTTTTGTTGTTCCCATAGCACAGTTGTCACCACCCAACTGCTACCAAACGTTAAGGTCGGCTAGAAAATTGAGCTAGTGGCTCTTTTTTTGGCAGCTTTCAGAAGTCAAATGGAAAGGTTGTGAAATATCAGTTATCCCCATTGACAAGGGTAGACTTTTCCCTGTGGTTGCTTAATTAGCATTTTGAGAGCGGTTGTTCCCAAACAATGGTAGGGATGTGCTAGAGGCCTTGCCACGTTAGTTACTGGTAGTATTCAATAACAGTTGCACATGGAATGCCCCATTATATGTTCTTATCTGCGTTCGGTCTCTTATTTGATGGCCTTTTCTTCTCTGGCTTTTGGGTTTTTGTTAATGAAAATACGACCGGAATGAGTATGTATAAAGGATTTACAAAGGAATGAAGCATGAAACCTCGCTTCTGAGCAAGCAACTACTATATATGAGATAAAAAGCGCAAAAAGAAAACTACGAAATTAAAAAACTGTGGAAACAATAAGTTGATAGCCAACTACCCATCTAGGCAAGATGCAAGCTAAGAGAAGAAAAATCCTGTGCTGAGAAACTAGTTGATTAGCACGACGACATTTGAGTCGAGAGCTCTCTGATTAACTAACTAACTAGTTGGAAGCTACTACTAATTGGACCATTAGATAGAGGCAGCACCCATCAAAGTTGCTCACCCTTTGAGGCTGCCCCAACGGCCAACCACAGCATGGTGTGTCCTCATCAACTGTGTTAATCGAGAGAGACGCGCTGATAAACAATAGCTGGGGCTGATAGGCACTCCGTTTCTTATTGCCAACGTCCTGTGTTATCGGTTGGATCCACGTCCATGAATGAGATCTTTCTAGCGTAAACAAGAGAGCGCCAATTATTCAAACCCCCTCGTGCCCTGGACCTCGAGGTTGTGATGTCACAAGGTGGGCATCAGCGGGCTGGGTAATTAAGTGATGTTGCGCTGATTAAACTGCTTACTGCGTCGCTAATCTCCTCTCCAAACTTGTGGGTATGGTAGAAACAGTAATAAGTAACTACATGGAAAGGAATAGGGGTAGCTATATGTAGAATAGAATTGTGTCATCTACTGACTACTTCATCATCTTGTTTTGCTCATCAGTTTCTCCGCACTGGAGAAGAACAAATATCTCCAGAAACCAAAGAAGGAAATCACCAGCAAATTAACATGACAAGACAACTATAAAAAAAAAGGCAAGATAAGACAGTTACGGAGTTACCCAGTCCACATTTCTAGCGCGGTAATTGTTGTACAAAAACTGAACTGTGAACTGTCTCCTATACAAGAATCCTGGTGTGTTTCATATACATATGAAATATCTGTGTTCCTTCACATGCCGACTATACCATCGAAGAGACATACTAAGATTCCCGGTGTGTTGATATACAAGTGATGAAATACCTGTGTTCCTTGACATGCCGACTATCAGAGAGAATTAATACTGCTACTAAGACTTTTCCAAGGGGAGGGGAAAGATGGATGATCATCGATGGGGTACATGATGCTGAGCCGGTGCGATGATGCGGATCTCTGCTACTTGACCCCAGTGTCAACTCCTAATTAAAGGGTGCAGGTACGAGAAGTAGCACTCGGGAGGAGCAAGTTGGACAGCGACCAGGACGGGAAGGAACACGGCCCCTGAGAAGTTGTTTCCTCCCCCTGAGAGGTCGGGCAGGCAGCGGCAGGTGCAGGCCACCTTTCCGAAACCGCCTTCTCCGGCTTGACTTCCCGGTCAGGCAGGCGAGCGCTCCGGTTTTCCCAGCGGCGGCGGCCGCGGCCGCGGCCGGGGCGAGAGCGACGGCGGCCCTTGTTTTGGTCCGTTGCTTCTGGTCTCCGGCTTGACTTCTGGTTTTGGTCCGTTGCTTCTGATCATCAGCTGGAGGCTGGAGATCACGGTGGCAACTGGCGTCTGGCAGGGTGACGGGGTGACAGGGGACCTAACGTGGGGACGAGCGCACAGGGTACGGTGGGACGTGAGTGCCTGCGAATGACGCCTCATGCACACGTCGATCCTGGCCGAGCTGGACGCGATCGTTGTGTCACGGCACAAGATCAAGTGACTGCGGACCTCGCAGTTTGGTGCCTCCGCGATCATGCTCCGGACCGGAGCGGCAACAAAGCCTGAAAGCCTTGTGCTAGGATTCGACGGCACTGGCCACACGGAAATAGAAGAGGGGAATTGCTGTTATTTATCGCAATGCCAACATACCCCAGAAGAAGAGACCGGCATGCTTCGTTCACAAAGAAACATTGTTCGTCGACAGAGTCGAGCCTGGACTTAAGGTTTCTGCGACTGAACAAGCAAGTATACAGCTTTGAACTGAAGAAGCATCCATCCGTGCAAAATTGCCGCAACTCTGCAGAGCAGCCTCGAGGAAACAATACGTGTGTAGTCCGGACAACAAGCGTGCAATCATGTATGGTTTCCAGAAAACAGTTACAAGGAGGATATCCCAAGTATATGTAACCAACCGCAAGGGTGTAATCGCTTAATCAAGCACCCCAAAAAGCTAGTCCATTGGTAAAAACATATACATTGGGTGCGCTAACGGTCGGTATGGTATGGTACCTTGCACGACTGATGTCCGCATCACGTAAATCAAGTTCCACGGTTCCTGCTCTGTTCAATGGTGATGGACTATACATCAGACAGAAGCAGACTATTTCTGTAGCCCAAGTTTCCCCTCACTCAGTCTTCTTCAAAACCTTCTAGGTATTTTACACATATGAACTGGCCCAGTTGTGCATGCCGGACTACAGATAGTTCACCGAAGGTCCACGGATACCGATTTACAAATGATAGCAGCAACTTGTGGGCCTGAGGTAAGATACAAGAGGGCAGGGTATTCAGATTATCTGCGTATTACAGCGAAAAGTTAACACACATCAATCGTTTCAATATAGTTGGAAAGATAATAACAGAGATGATGTAACCGCTAGAACTAGGACGAAGATGCAAAGAAACCAAATGGAATAAGCACAAGTTGTTCAATTAACCTAGAGCTATACATCAACCAGAAGCTAGACTGCGACTCAGTAAGAAGGGACACTTCAGTTGGTATTAAAAATTTACTGATCATTTAAGAGCTCACAGTTAACAACTACTTTGACATTGTTGCGTACTTTTCCGGCTTCACTAAGTAACACCTTTGGCAAAGGCGAGACAGGCAAGAATCCGATGACAGACAGAGTGCATACCTTCAAGAGCTGAGAAGATTTCCAACCAATGCAGATCTATCGTTTCTTCCATGAGTAGCTCGTCTACGCATTGGCGGTGCATAAACTGTTATTGGGAGGATCCAGTCCCCCTTCTCTCTTTTCTCAACAAGAAGTGGGTGCTCATACCTGCCAAATAGAGACCAGAATTGACCACTCAGAGCTAGCAGCAGCAAACTAGAAAATTCACTCCATAAAATCATCACATCCCATACCGTGATGAGTCCATTCCTGCCGGAGTTGTGAAGAACTCAAATCTAAGGGACCACTGTACAGAAACCTTTGAGGTAGCAAATGACATTGGTCCATCGATAGGAATTGAAAAGAGAAAACTTGTCTGGTGAAGATCTGCAACAACTTCATGATGTTCGCTGTGTACCTGATCAGAGAGTCAACGTTGGATCACAAAATAACACAGGTTAGCGTTTTACAGAATAGAAATTGATGTTCAAATAGACCAACATAGCTTAGGCAGGTTGTTTGTAAAAATAAACCGAATATTGTTTAAGCACCGGTGCTTGTTCCTATAGCAGAGGTGCCTAAGCGTCTGTGCAATACAAATAAGCATCAGTGCTTAACAAAAAAATCGGTTCCTTTTCCCAAGCACCTCTCTAATCACTGTATTGTACAAGGCCTAAGGACTCGTGACATCTGATACTGCTGGAATATGTCTATTATTGTCATCATTAGGTAAACATAGGAAGAGTTCTTATCACATTATCTATTGGCGATCACGAGTTCATGACTTGTCATGGGAATATTTGAGGGCATCAGCACATTTCCTTTTCTGTTTTCTGAATCTTGAAAACATGGTTGTTTAGATATGTAATTGCAACTATGAAAAATGCCACTAATAACACTACTAACTCGAAAAATTAGGAAAGATGTCATCGGACTACATGTTTTCTTCCTTTTACTACCTACTTCCATTCCAAAATACTTTTATGCTAGGTCAATTATTTTTATGCTTGACCGAGTATATAGAAAAATATGCTAATATCTAGAACATCAAATATATATAGGCCAGGGCAGCCCCAGTGCATGTAGCTCCCGCTTGCGCAGGGTCTGGGGAAGGGTCCGACCACTAACATCAAATATATATAGCATCGAAATATATTCTATGACAAATACAATAATACAAAATTGATGTGGTGGATGTTAATATATTTTTCTACAGGCTAAGTCAAACTTAAAGAAGTTTTCGGAACGGAGGGTCATGCTTTCCCACCTACCCCTAGGCACATCCGACCTCAGCCAATGCTGCACTAGTAGCCACCTTGTCTGGTTAGCCTCTATCAATAGCAACCTCACATCTCTGACCTCCTCGAATTTTAAAATGACCAACCAGGGACTTGCTCCTGGTGGCATTTGTTTTAAAGAAGAGGAGACGTGAGCACACACACCCTGCAGAGGTTGAGCCTCGAACACAACAACCTGCTCCAACTAGCCACCTCAGCAGGCAGTCGGTCTCAAAGAGGAGCGTGATAACTACCACAAAGCTGGCTGGTGTTCGGGTCTAGTGGTGGGGATGTATTAGTGGGCGGCGGCAGCTTGATTTCAATGCAGAGATGGTGCAATTCATGCTGCATCCAACTTTGGGTCCAAAGGTGGAGATGGCGACTGCATCCAGTCATGGGTTTAATGATTTGTGTGCTATGCTGCACAGGGGGCGGATGGTAGCAGACCTGCTCCAGCTACAGTGAACCGACATGAGTGCCATCACCCAGTTACATTTGCCTTTTTACCCTACTGTCTCACATCAGCCAACACATAATCATCATCATTGCAGCCATTGTGAAGGATCTAGAGACATAGAAGGCGAGGACATTTGCGTCCAGTACATGTAAAATACAAAGGCTACTAGCAAGTTTTGTGAATACGGTGATTTTGCAGTGGCTTTTATTGAAGGTGGAACTTCATTGTACCATTTATCAAGAATGGGTACTTTGGAATGGCATGCATCTAAAGTAATGCCAACAAACAAAATCAAGTATACATCCTAATCAAACTACATGCACAAATGGCATCTGATCATGGGGTACCCATGTAGCTAAACCATCGAACATAACCTTGTACTAGTTTCATGAACTTGTTAAGACTTGAGACCAAAGCGTAGGCCATGTGGCATTAACACTGAGAAATATATCTTACATAACTCATCATTTGGACTAGAGGCAAAGTTCAGTCTGTAAGTCATAGAATGAAACATGTACAACAAGGATTACTTTTAAAATGTTTTGTCAAATTAGACTTTAATGCTAAACGAGTAAACATTGACTGCACATAGTACAAATTTTATAATGGTTCACAACACAAGCTGCAAAAAGGATACCTTGGTTATTGTCGGTGAGACCCTTCGTGAAGGGTGTATTACACGAGGATTAATTGTTTCTGATGTTTCCAAGGTTATAGATACCTGTGAAACACGTTAACTAGTTATATGTTTAAATCCCAGTTCAATACATAATAATTTATTAAACTCGGTCTTTTACCTCTAGACATCTCCGTGTTCCAGTTCCATGAAAAAAAGTGAGTGCTCCACCAATCTGCAATCGGCAAAATAAGATAATCAATCTACCAACAACAAAGCAGTAAGCCAGTAGCAAGCGCAGTAAGGGTAATTAAAATACCATATCACCAAAGTAATAAGTTGAGTCAGAATTCTTTGGTGAGAAACGAAGCAAGACTTGATCATCTATTCGTATATTATATGATCTTCCTCTCATAAAGCCTTCTGCTGCAAAACATTGAATGTGCAACTAAGAATGGAAATCAATGTTTGTCACATGGCATGTAATTTACAACAAAAGGAGCAATGATGGATTAAAATAACTCCATAACTGAGACACGGTGGCTTACATCCAGATGGTTCAACATGTTTTGGCGTGAGAGGGAGTCCAACGTCATCTTTTGGGCGGTCAGAATCTAGAGAAAATCTTTCGCCATTTGATGGATGACGATCCAAATGCAAATGATCTAGCTTCCTTAGAGGTGATACCGGTCCTGTTTGTGCCATTTACTTCATTAAACACCCAAATATTTACCATTAAACATTTACAGAAAGGACAAATAGGTAGCATTCTCATGGAGACCTGACTAATGTAAGACTTGTTATTTCATTGTGAAACGGAAGAGGAATAAGCCTAGTCAATTTGAATTCGAAAAGAAAAAAAAAGGAGAACTGAAAACAGGTCCTTGTGCATGAAAAGAAAACTGGGAGCTAAAACACTAATAATTAATATGACAATATGTAAGTGTAAACAGAATTAATCATTAGGAAGCACCAAGGCAGATAGAATCCTGTAGAGCAGAACTTGACAGTATTGGGACATTGGTGTTTCCTTATGAATATCACAGCTCTTGCAGTCCCACACAAACTATAAGGTTCACTCCTTACCTCCACCATGGTCATCAGAAATCTCGGACACTGAGAATCGAGGAATTGCATTATATGACGGGAAAGTGGGGCGCTCTCCCTGAGAATACAATGCTTCATTCATGGAGAGACGTGATGATAAGGAGAGCGTCGATGTTGAGGTCCTGATGGGAAAGTCCGTATTTGATTTGGAAGGGTTGTATGAGGAAACCGATGAAACTTCATCTTTCGAACTATCATATCCTTCTTCTAGATCAGTATTATCATTTGCTTTGATCTGCAATAAGAATATTATATCTCAGCATGGGTTGAAACAACAATCATGGAAATATACGGATATCACTGATTAGCATGATTAGTCGACAATTACTATGTACATGAAAAATACCATACATTGGAAAACAGTTCAGATCCTACTAACATTTTCATCAGTTGACAAAATTACAAACTACAGATCTTCTGCATACTGACATGTCCTTGTTTAAGTAATCGAAATAACTATGGACAATTCATACAAGATATCACTGTAGAAACAAACTCATGCAAGATAACGTGTAAGAAACGGATAAAAAATAATTTAAGTGCAATGAAATCTCGGAGATGGGTTACAAACTAAATAAGGACTCACCCATTCTGACTCATCATCTTTTTCCCTCCAAAATATACTCAGTTGCTCAACCGAGAGTGGAAAACTCCCTGAGATATGTAAACAGTTTAGCATTGATGAGGATTAACACAGTATGCAGTTTAGTATCACTAAAATTCTGCTGTTGCACATCCAGTAACAACTCTGCAGCATTCAGTTGTTGGTACGTATTTAAACAGGATTGTGGTGTCAGTCTCTACTATATTATTTACGACTGTCGTGCATATAGGTTTTCATGAAAGGTTGAAAAGAGAAAGCTACACGCATTTTCCTAAAAGAAGGAACCACTGGAATTCAGTCACCTATAGGAATCCCGGTGAAACTGGAATTGATATAAAGAGTATCCATGTTGAACAAAATCACTTGTGCACCACTGAGGATAAGGTGTTATGAAAGCACAAATGTACCAACCGCACAAAGATGTGAAGGTTATGAAAACTTTGAAAAGATCCATATAACAATCACAGCACGAGATGTGACCTGTGAGGAGTGGGTGTAGCAATACAAATAAAAAAGGCATTATTGAGCATCTCATGATGGTTACAAAATACAGTATCGTAATTAATAATTATTTCCAACCTTGCCAAAAATATATAGGCCCCCACCCACACACACACAAAAGCTATGTAACCCACATGTTCGGTGAATAAGTAAGCCCGCATGCTTCAGTGAGTGAATCCACTACTTAACAGAAAAGTAGTTTAATCAACAACATACTTTTAAAATACACAGGATGACTGAAGTGCAAGAACCTTAAATTATTGAATTTACATCACTGACCTTCTTCATTTAGTAAGGTGCTGCTTTTCTGGGAAACACATATCTGCAATGGGACTCGGGTTTCCTACAGAAATGAATTCAATTTTAAGCTATCGCTCTGAGACATTTGGCTTATTTTAATGTCCGAAACTTCCATAATTGCATTACAAGACTGGGTATGAAGTAGAGAATGATGCTAGAAATAAGAAAATGGAATCATGTTGTTTTCAGTCCAATGGTTAAGAGAATTTTCAAAGAACTCAGCTCAAGGCTAGCTTAAGCAGCACAAACATGCATTGACTATCAAATTCTCCTTTAAGGAGATAGAAAAATTAACATTAGTCTTGGTGATTCTTGTATAACTGAGGAAATAGATGGACCATATAATGCTCAAATATATGGAAGCCTGCAGTTGCCTCCCATCATCACAATATAATGGAGACATGCAGACATGTAAAAGAATTGTCGGCATATTCTTCTGATGCTACAGGATAGGCAACCAAGAACCAATATCAGTCAATGTCTTTCTGTGGGGTTCTAGTTCTACACTTCCAAGATTAAGTTTTCGAATTAAGTCAGGTCCTCATGCCCTAAAACCTCAGACATGTGCGATTATGAGTTTAAGACTAATATTTTTAACACTAAGTAAGATTGTTTATTAAAATACTGTATGTTCTTAACCCTTCAGTAAACTTGACTACCATCTTGCTGTGTCCCTTGGATAAGGATGTAGGGGTAATCAATAGAAGACCGAAGGTTGAACTGCGACACCCCATTTTGCAAGGTATTTACTTGGTTTTCTAATCATACATTAAAATTTAATATGTAAACAATGGGCTTTAGTTTTTTAATAATAATATATTATCTTGCTAGGATAGTTAGATTAGAATCTTAGATCCAAAATTATCACATTAGTACATCCAAGAAAACATGCACTAGAAATATTTCACAAGTCACAGGCTAGAGAACTCAGTTCAAAGAATAATACAAATCACCAATGAAATTATGGATGGTTAACAAATCAAAGCTTCCAACATTTCAGCAAAGGAGAGGCTCCTACTGCAACTAAATTAATAAAAGAATAATAATTACAAGACTAGGGTCAATTTGATTTCAGCACAGATTGTCTGAACTTAAGGAGTAGAATTTTATGCCAACTACAAGAAGAAAACTCACCAGCTGAACCGCACTATTTACATTGCCTTTAGTTTCATCCTCATTACCCAAGTCAATCAATCTCCCAAACAATGTACTTCTAACATAATAAATATAGCGAATACTGATGCCCCTATATGATGGTGGTAAAATCCTTGGGAGCTCTAGACGTACAATATCTGCAAAAAAAAAAGAGCTGGGTTGCAATTTCTTAAAAAAAATGTAGATCATTGTATTTCACGTGATGCAGAGGATTTAGTTAAGTGAGCAAGTTAACAGGGGGAAATTATCCATTGTCAACTGAAGATCCTGGGCAAAACAGGAACTGGCCCTCCTAGAGTGTTTGAAAAACATGCAAGCAGCATATCCCTAAATAGTAAATCCTCATAGTCATGAGTCATGACCTTCCATAAAAGAGGTATAGCCAAAACTGTATTCACTTTGACTCCACAAGTAGAATCATGGATGCTTAAAGTTTGATTTTGACGTAATGTGAAAAATGAGAACATGGATAGATCAATAACTAATATTTAAGATCAAACACAGGGTGGTTGACGAGACAGGTGATTTGCAGAATAAGAAGCAAAGCAAATTCAAATTACTGTATTACACCAACATGTCGTACAATACTAGGAAAAATGGAGGTAAAGCATATGAACAATATTTACTTTACGTTTCAAGCAATCTAGAAATGTAGCACTACATGATAAGTGCATTATCAACCTCCATTGATCCTCCAAAACAAGAGATAACTTACATGTTTTTGTTTGCCCCGAAGCAATTATTACTTTGGAGACTAATGAGGGTGCCGAACAATCCAAAAACAAATATTCACCTATATAATCAATTATAACACAAGAGGATTATCAGAAATAAAATAAAAGACACATTGATCAGTTATTTAGATGAAAGCTAGGTTGTTAAATACCTCTCCTTTGCTTAGACCCTGGTATGGGCTTTGGAACAGAGAACCATTGGCTATCCAACTTCTCAATTCCTTTAAGTTCGAAAGATAGCCCATCTACCAAGAGAGATATGACTCCACCTGACGCTGCCTCCGCTTCATCCTTTAAACTAGCGGGACTACAGATTTGGATAGTCGCGGTAACTGAATCACCAGGTCTATACACTTCCTTGTCTGTCTGGAGCTTAAATTTTGGAGACAAGTGCTGCTTGGCAGCTGAATCAACCTTACTGTCTTCAAACCACCCAACACTTTTGAAAAAGGAGAGCCCTTGCGGAAGTGGAAGTCGGAGTGACATATTATCAGACCAGTAACTCTTCCAATTCAACAAATTCCCGCCGGCCCATGGAGAAAGAATAAGCCCACAAGATGCATCGTTCTTCTAAAGCTGTGGCTGGTAACAATGACACGGTCCACCTGGAGATTCATCATGAATAAATCTATGTACATCAAACTGCAGCGGTAACTTATTCAGGAGGATTTTCTATATGTCAAAACAACTTCAGTACAAATCTACAGTTCTCTCCATAAATGGGAAACAAGCCTAGTAATTTTCCAGGTTGAGAAGCTTCTCTTCGTTTGCCCTGAAGTCGATTATCGATTGTAAGTTTGCCCTAGAGAGCTTTTTGGCACTACTAGTACACCTGACTTACTCAAAGCCAAACCAGCACAGAGAAGAAGAAAAAACATAATACACGGCAGCCTGCCAACCAGGTAGCGACCCCAGGACTTGAGAGTGAAGATAACTAATCGAGTAAGTAGTCCTTATGCTGCATAAATGGCGATGCAAAGATCCTGACTAGACAATGCCTGGAGAGAATGAGAGATAGAATGTTGTTGATTGGTTTGGAATGGCTTCGATTTTAGAGATAGAATGCGAAGCAACTCAAAGCAGCATCTCAATCTCGATCCAGAGACAGGCACGCGAATCTATCTACCACGCCAGGGCTACGTCGGATCTGGCAGCAGCTCGGGAACTCGCGCGAGCGGACTCAGCCGCAAGGGGGTGCTGCTGTGCTGCCTTGGAAACGGGATGGGGAAAGGGGGCTCCGCCGGGTGGGTGAGAGAGACGACATAGGAGATAGAGGGAGCAAATCCAACAATGGACGCATTCACACTAATCTAATGTACGTAGCAGCTAAGCGGCCGTGGGGGGGATCTGGGCTGGGTTCTCACGGCGAGCAGAATCAAGGAGAGATCGACAGGGACTTACCGAGGGAGAAGATGACTCCGGCCGGCCGGCCGGCGGGATCTCCACTCCGCGCCCGCCCGCCAACCGAGCTGAGGGGAGGACGGGACGGCAGAGGGCTTCGAGGCCGGTGCTTGGGTGGGAGTGAGGCGCCGGCGAGAATCGGGGTCCGGGGCCTTCAGATTTGGGGAGACGGGCGAGAGGGAGGAGGGACGACGTTGCCTACCGGTGCCGTGCGGTTCGCTGGGCTGGACGTGTGCTTTGTTTTCCTTCGAGCAAAAAGCACGGCACCGGTGGATCTCTTCTCAGCCGGGACAGTTTTTGCTGTTTCAGACCAAGAATTCAGACGGAAATTTTGAATTTGGTCATTCTTTGTCAATATCGTATGCAGGGTAGCGTCGGATGATACCAACCATGTACGTACGGATGAAATATGCAATGTTGTCCGGAGTTTTCTTTTTTTTTTAAGGAACACTTGTGTTTTATTTAAGACACGGCGAGACCGTTGGTTACATCATTGGCTTATCTGTCGCCATACACATCCATTGCCAATGGCTTAACCTTGCCCCCAACGCCGGCAGCACATGCGGTGGTGGCTTGTTACAATCACGGTGAAGATGTACCATACACGCCTGAATGGGCTGAGTTTCAACTTTCAGCTTGATCTCCTTGAAAAGGTTGTCCAACAGTACAAAACCATAAGCATCCAAGGAGACTGCACGTTGAAGAACCATGCTATCGGTCTCAAAAGGACCCTCCCTACTCTCATCTCGTCAGCAAAGGAAACGGCATGCAAGAAGGGCAACTGATTCGGCGTGAAGTGAATCTGATAAAACATTTGTAGAGCCAGCTGCAGCAAACTGAACTTTGCGGGCGGAATTCCTGCAAATAAATCCCCACCCTCCACTGCGAGATCCAGCGGAGAAATATGCATCGGTGTTGATCTTAACCATGTCTTGTGGCAGGGGCTTCCAGGAACGACGAGCGGTAACTTCAGTTGCTGGTGGCGGATTTAGAAACATTGTCCATTTGGTAACATTATGTCATACCAGATATTGGAATTCATCCATCCCAATAGTAGTGAGTTTTTGTCCTCGGGCAAACGAAGTATAGCTTGGATAATCTCCTTCGCTGAGCCGAGAGCGAAAAGACTAGAACCTACCTCCTCTAGCAGTAGTGCCTATTATCGTTCTTTTTTTTAGGATCCCATCATCATTCTTTAACTAATTTGCATTGAATAAACAGATGCATGCCATCTTCAAACAAACGACCACACACAACACATCTTGTGTCTAACTCCACTAATCTATCTCTACTCCTAATGTCTCAGTACGTAAGTCGTTCGTTTGTTTCGTTCGTTCCCACCCTTCCATCGATCTCTCCTCCACCAGGCGATCTCCTTCCCACCAAATTTTTTCCTTCCTCCGAAAACCAGGACCGGTTTTAATTCATGCATCACCAGAACCAAACCAACCCTTCCATCCTTCCATCGATCCCACTCTTCCATATAAAACACCAATACTTTCATCCTTCCCTTCCATATACAAAGCCAATCCTAGGAATCTGCGGTTTTGATGGTAGGTCGTGGTACGTCGTCATTCGCTTCCATCGTTTCGCTTCGATCGTAATTCAAGTCTTTTCCGATCGACGGAATAATCGTGTTGTAATCCCCAGTTTCCAGGTAAGGCAATTCTCTTCTGGAAATAATCCACGATCAAATCCTAACTTCCCGGTCCAATCCCACCTACCACTTCAGTTTTTTTAGCATACCAAAATTTTCTAGCCTAACAATTCCACCGGTTCTCTCCACATCCCTCCTCACCTCATGTATCCCACGACCATGTGATGACCGAGGAACAACGCAGATCTCAGGCCATCACCTGCCGACCTCTCATGTGCGGCCCGGAGGTCGACCCGTCCTGCTCCTCTTGTCCGCAGGTGCGCGTCGCCGCACGATCTGCTCCTCCAGCCTACCTCCCGCACCGAGCCAACTCTCATGCATCTCATACAGCGCGAGCTGCTCGTGGAGGCTCAGCTGTTCCTCCATGATGGCGACGTTGAGGGCTGGTGGAGGCCAATCATCATGGACGTGTCTCGCTTTGTGCAAGTCGAGGTGGTCGCCGAGGGCGCCGCGGCACTTCCAGGATCGTGATCTACCACTACGACGAAGCCATGAAGCTTCACCTCCGAGCAAAGGCCAGATGTAATACTTGCCTGTTCCCACGCACTGCTTGTTGGATTTTTTTGGCTACCTTTTGTTGCTAAGACTAGACCTAAGCATATGAGTTATGTCAAATTCAGCGCCGATCAGCAATATATGTGGACGATATGATGAAGGTCGTTGCATGCTGCAGCTAACTCTGACCTAGCAGGACACGTTAGTAATTTAGTATGCATATGTTGTCTTCCTAATGTACAAGCTGACAAGTAGTTGAATGCCATGACATGATGTTTCCTTCGTAGTCATGCAGATTTTGTAGCTTGCAAGATCCTTATCTCTATAATGTTCAAGTGAATGGATGAGAGATCAGTTTCCTACTCAATCGGTGTTCTCTCAACAATCTGAACTAATTTGGTGATTGGTTTATTACCTTCTAGGCGAAATCACCTCACGATATTATAGAGCCAGTAAATCTGGAGCCTACAAGTTTGTTTCCTTCTTTTGCAATGCAAAGTAAAAAAACTCATTGTGTGAGGGTGAAGCTATTTTTTAGGAAAAACTAAATCTTATGAACTCTGGAAGTTAGAGCTTTATGATTTACCAAGTATGGTTATAAATAGTTCTGGAGTTGCAACAACATCCCAACTTTAACAGTACATACACTATAAGCCCTCTTATGCATGATATATTGTTATACTGATAAAATTACTATTAGAGACAAATTTCAGCTCTCATAGGATGCTGATATATTGTAACCTTTTTGGATATTTTTGGTACTTTGTTTGATGATAAAAAATGGATCGTTGTCATCTTTCGGATGAATATTTTGAAGCTGGATAAACTGGTTTTGTAGCATGCCACTAACTGCTTCTGCGCATATACATGCAATTCTATATCTATTTATTGGAAGTCACAAATAGAATATGAAGAAAAGCATGTAAAAAGGCAGTATGTTTTTAACAGGTTCTCTTCTACGCCATACTTGCTTTGGAATGTTCAGGATGAGCTTCTTTAGGTACTTTGTGGATGATGAAGCAAAATCAACGCTCTTCAGTTTTGTCGTTGTTTGATTCGGCTTGCAGTTTCTACAAATGTTGTGCCACTTAGGCTTTGGATTGCGCCTTCTTATATGTTGACCATCTCATCTTTGCGGCAAATACGCAGATATATGTTAACCATCTCATATACTCATCTGTGCATGTTTACGTATTTCTTGTCTAACGGGTTCTTTTGGTGTGTCCTTGTAGAGACAAAAAAAAATAGTAGGAGGCTTTATAAACCAAAGGGGAAAAAACAAATTTATTAGCAAACTAATCAAATTCGGGCTCACATCAAGGTATTTTTTAGGGGTATTAATCCCATGTGCTAAATTCTGTGTTAGTATAGTTGAAGCCCAGGTCACATATTGATGATTCATAGTTCTCTGATTGGTCTTCTCATATTATTTGTCGTCTCCAAGCAAATTCTGAGAAACCATCGGAGTTCTTGATGCTTCTATTAATTCAGAAAAAGCAAGTTATTGTTTCCCTGGAGTTACTGTATATCTGCTATGGGATCGTTAGTTCATGAGTGTTTCGACATGGCACTCTGGAACAGGAGTTCAGAATTTGCCACTGACCACACTCCGGCGTGATCCCACCCATGATGCTACATTATGGGCTTTACAGGCAAGTGCCTGCTCTGTGACACCGTGCCTGCTAAGCTGATGGCCTCCTCGCAAATGTGTGCCATGTGGGTGGCAGCGACAGGAACGAGACGAGCAGGAGGGTGCCCTTCTACCCGGAGTTGCAGCTGCTCTGAGGATTCTTTAGAAGGACATGGCAGGTTCACCCACCACGCTTGTCTTCCTTCCCTGATTTTTGTTTCTCCTAATGCATTTTTATTTTATTTATGTTTCAGTGTTCCTGATGTTTGATATGATAGAGAACAGGTGCATGAAGGAATGCCTCCATGGTAGTAATGCACATCTCAGACGATAACATTCTTCTATTTTTTCAATCTAAGCTTTAACACTGATCATGCATCCTGGAATAGATCTTCTCAGGGCGCCATTCATTGGAACTTGATAATAGGTACAAATTTTGTCATTGGTACGTTGCTGATAATGCAATGTGTCCCCGGCACACTCAAAAAAAAAATCCATCGAGCAGCTGAAATTGTACTACTTTTCAGAGAAGTTAGTGTTGTCGGCCACTCACTCTTTGCAAAAACTTCGCCGAAGGTTTTCTTCACCATTTTGTGTCTGATAGGAGCCCTGCCCTTTATCATTACATGAGGTGGAAAGTTGTACAATCGATGGAGTTACCATTACAGAAAGAGAGAATAGAATTAAAAAACTGAACCAATTACTCATGAAATGAGTGACCTGAAGCATGAAGTTCATGATGTTAAGTGCTCATAATTGATTGGGTTGATTTTGTGTAGTTGTGATTCTGGATCAGTTATTTTTTTTTCACGAATACACAAAGCTTGCGTATCTTTTCATTGATAGAAGAAGAGAAAATGAGTACAATAGAGGGTACAACGAACCGAGAGCAGGGAGAGGGATGCTCAGCCCGAACAGGGAAAAGACACAACAAAACCCACCAAGCCTAAAACTTGAGAGGCAGATCGGATGAGCACAACATCGAACATCTTCAGAGCCAACACCGGGGACACCGCGAGCAAGCAAGATGACGCCTTCAAGAAGGGAAACGGCATTGTGAGGCCGTCGCCATCCGATCCGACAAATCGGACCTAGAGTTTCCCCCGAAGCTCGAAGAGGGGCACGGTGAGAGGCCATGACAGCGCCTCCAACAAGGAAAACGACACCCACGAGTGTCGCCGCTGCCAGCATCGGCAAGCCGAGCATGGATTTCGCCAAGCTTGTGTCCGTGCAATCCCATAGCCACCAGATGAGGAACTGTCCGTGCAATCCCATAGCCACCAGATGAGGAACTGAAGATGAGGAAGCCCGCCCGCCGATCGATCGCCACCTCATTAGGGGGGAAGGGGTGGGGCTGCATCTGCCGCCGAAAAAACACGAGCTTTGGAGCCGACATGGCGTGTAGGAGGATGGGGTCGGGAAGGCAGCAAGGTAGAGAGCCGACGCGGATGGGTAGGGGTGACGACCGGCGCCGTCGGCAAGCCAGGAACCGGAAGGGGAGCGCACTTCCGAGCTGCCGAGGACGGAGTAGCCAGAACACCGGCGAGCCAGAGAAGCTGGAAAGGACGCAGCAACCCAAGCACCGGGGCCAAAATCGCGCCGGTAGGACACCGGCATGCCATGGACACCGGAGAACGCAGGTCCGTGACCGTCGGGATCGGAGCGGAGCCGGCAAGGATCCACCACGAAGCTTCTACCGCTGCCAATGAAGACACCCATGACCTCACACCTGCAGATGTCGGCGCCGCGGCTCGGAGGAGACGCCGTCAGTGACGGAGAGTGGCCTGCACGGGGCAGGGCCAAGCCTCGGCCAGCCCGGCCACCTCCACCCAAGGGCCTTGCGCACGCCCCCCATGAACAGCAGCGCGAAGAAGAAGGGCTGCGCCGATGGAGGAGGCAAGGGTGGGCGGGGAGGAGCACGAAGGGCGTGCCGCGCCGCCGCGCCGGACAGGCAGGGGAGAGGGCAGCTGTTGGAGGAGGGAAGGCCGCCGTGCGCCAGATCGGATCTGGGGCGGCGGGGAAGGGGCCTCCGACGCCAGGGAGACCAAAAACCGCCCCGCCGCCGCCATCCCCAGGCACGGCGCGGGTTCCCCGGCCGGCCCTCCGGCAGCGGCGAAGCAGCGGAGGTGGTGGAGGGCGGGGCTTCCGCCGGCGGTCGAGGTTTCCCCCGTGTCGCCAGATGCGGGCGACGCGGGGATCAGTTATGTGTTTTAGTATGATCGTGTGATTGATCTTGATGTTATTCTAACTAGATGATACCCCGCACGTTGTTGCGGGAATATTTTGCAACATATTTCAATGTGACTCGTTGTATGAAACATGAATATTTGAAGTAATAATATAAAAAGCTAACAATAAAAATACATATAATTTATTGTGCTTGATTACTATATAGTTGTAAAATGTTTATTAAATGTATATAGCATAATAGAATGAAAACCCTCATGTATGTTACATGTTGAGATAAGTCTTTTTTTCATGCATGTCATGATGAAGTGGCATGCTTGCATGTTGAGAGACATATGATAGTGGGGGTGGGCCTTTTCTCATGCATGTTGTGCAATGATGTGGCATGCTTGCATGTTGAGAGAAATAGTTAGTGGGGGCTAGCTATTTAGATATAGAAGATAACAGAAGAGACGGGCACTTAGCTAGCCTAATATTTTATTTTCAAAGGAAGGAGTGTTTCTTCCTTTCAGATTTTCGTATGTTTCATATGTCCCAATCCAGTCCATGGCTATTTTTTGTTTGTGCCGGCATATGAGGTCCAGTGCATGGAAACCAATTACCGATTAATTGCTTGATTCAGCAATAGCATTGGTGCAACACGTCCAACCCCAGATGTATTTCTAAAATAACTATCAGAGCCCACGTCTGTTCGGTAGTTATACGTTTTATGTGTATATATACATACACATAAATCGTGTTTCGCCTTCCAGACCGTGAGACCGTGGGAAGAAACACAATGATGCGGTCACGTATGGATCGATGCCATCGTCGGCTCTGCCAGCTCCTAGCTACCTCCACTTGAAAGAGACACCTCCAGGCCTTCAAGCAGTTGGCTATGACATTGTGCACTCCTTGCACCAAGAATCGGCAAGGGACGCCATGGAGGTTAGAGGAGAGGTTGGGTGACGCCGTGAAGGGAAAGGGAGACGGCCGTGGAAGAAAGGTGTGAGCTGAATGTTGTGGTGTCGAGGGGAGGCGACAGTGAGAAGCCGTGGCAGGGAGATATGGCGGCGTAGATGTCATGGAGGGAAGAGCAGGCCGGAGGAATGAGATGTGAGTGTGAGCCTTGTGCCATGCGGTATGCCTAAGAAAGAGTGAATTGCTTTTGTAAGATACGAAGAAAAATGAGCGATACTTTTTATATGGTGAAAATATCACATACTTGTTAGGGAAAAGTGACGGTTTGTTATGAAAAAAATGTCACATACTGTTTTATATAGTAAAAAAATATCAGATACCATAACAAGCCATTTCTAAAGAATAATTATCAAAAAATTGATTTTAGGTGAGCCTACAATTTATTATAATTGGGATGCAACTCACTCTACTAGAAAGCAGGGTCCACGCTTATATCTAGCAGCTAACCAATGAATATATATTATGTATTAGCTTATTTTTCTTAGTATATGCGAAAATCCCTTTTGGAGGCCGAGCTCCAATGAGGCCGGTTTTTAAAAAATTCAAAATGAATCAAAATTCATGTTTTTTTTACATTTCAAATAATTCACAATTGTGTAAATTTTCAGGACATAATACGTTGAAATGAGGGTTGTGCAAAAAAGACAAATTTGAGCATTTTTAACACATGATACTATTCATCCTCCAAGGCCATGAATTTATCTTTTCTGTACATATCGCATTTCAAGCTATTTCATTCTGAAATTTTACACACATACACAGAACATCCTTGTTCCTTGTACAAAAAAGGTCAGTTTTTTTTAAACTCACAAGTTTGAAATTTGAATTTTTCAAGAAAAACGGCCTCCGCGTAATGCACAAGTGTGTAAATTTTCAGGACAGAATACGTTGAAATCAGGGTTGTGCAAAAAAGACAAATTTGAGCCTTTTTAACACATGATACTATTCATCCAAAAAAGCCATGAATTTGTCTTTTTTGTACAGATCGCATTTCAAGCTATTTCATTCTGAAATTTTACACACATACACAAAACATCCTTGTTTACTTGTACAAAAAAAGTTCAGATTTTTTTGAAACTCACAAGTTTGAAATTTGAATTTTTCAAAAAAAAGGCCTCCGTGGAGGCCGAGAGCCAGAACGCCTCACTCTTTATATGTTCATTTTCGTAGATCAAAGATGAAAACCAATGTCTTCAGCTGCTACTTTGAAAATGTCAATTGACAAAATCACTGTGTAACTATGATGGACCGGACTAAATACTTATCAAGTTCTACACAATCAGAAGATATGCGTACAGTTAATTGTTTTTCTTTATATATATGTTGCACATGATAATACAAAAGGTGTATTCCTCTGTGTTTATTTTCACAAAGTATGAGAGAGATGAAGATGGTTATGTTGACGTTACAAAATAATCCATCGACAACGGACCTGAGGAAACGTTGTTGGATGTGGCCAAAATTTCACTAAGTTTTTATATACGTGCAATTTAAAAAAAAAACTAAAAAGCCCGTGGCAACGCACGGGCATTCTACTAGTAATCTATAATACCTAAATAGTTCATTCACACTGTATTATTTCTCTTGACATGCATGTTATCCACATCATCAAGTAGACCCACACATAAATTTTACTCAATCCAAATGCCATCTATTTCCCCGCTACATGATCTACATCATCTGAGTCGATGTCATCGATCTATGGAGATGTGTTGTTCTATGGAGATTAACAGGCTGTGCAATGCCTATTTCAGTGACGATGTGTCAGATGAAGGATGTAGAAAGTAGTAGTGTGGTGATTAAACTGTAGATCCATGGAAATTTTCTATTGACAGAATCAAGTGTGTTCGTTGTGCCCAGTGAGATATTTGTAGATGAATATGTTAAATAATGAAGATTGTTTCTGAAATATGGATGCCCTCAATTGTTCTTCACGTGGTGCATAGGAGCAGAACATGTTTCTACATGTGCATGCCAAAACACGATTGTAGTTCGACATCCATTGACCCAAGATATAAGAGCATCTACAATCAGACTTCTCAGACCCGTCTCATACGTCTGAATGGACCGCCCGGTCACTGTCCGGTCGCGATTTTTGACCCAAATGGGCGTCTCAAACGACCCTCCAACCCCCGGACTAACCGGCACATCCTATATCCAGTCTAAATATGTGGCGGATATAGGGGCACCCGGGCACGCCCGCTACGTTGGACCCGGCCCACGGTGGCCCACCCGACCCCACATATATTCCTCCCCATCCGCTCGTCGGACCAGACCCAAGCCACTTCAGTCCATTTCCCTCTACTCCCCTTCGCTACCCGAGCTCATCTCCGGCAGTCTCCTGCCGTCTCCGGCATGGCGGGCGGCGGATCTGACTCTGATCAGTCCGGATCCGTCGACTGGGTGCCATCCTGTGCGGGTTGGAGGAGGCAATGGCGGTCCGCATTACACTCCGCCGCTCCCGGGAGGACAGCGCCTGGCCAACGGACGGATCTGTCTGCTGTGACTCCGTTGTGTCGGCTCAACGGGCGCTCGGGTCCTCCGGGACTGGATATCGCGGTCCCGGCAGCCGGATAACCTCTCCTTCCCCATCACCGGTCGGGCAGAGTATGAGTCCCATCCGGCGACGAGCAGATCCAGCGAGATCCCTACCGCGTCTTCGACCGCTACTTCCGCGAGAAGGACGACAAGGGCGCCGAGAAGGGCAAGGGCAGTCGTGGATGATCTTCACCATAGCCAAACATACTAAATTTTGGTAGTCCGATGACATGTTTAGTTAGTAATGACGGAGTAGCCGGACAATGCGTGTGTGACGTAGTTGCATGAGTTTGTATGGATTTGAGATATGAAAATTGAGGCGTTCGAATGTAAATTACATTATTTGAGGGGTGCCCGATCAGTGCCCATTTGAGGGGCCGGAATTGCTGTCCGTGGCTGTAGATGCTCTAAAGAGCATTTTCATGACAAATGCTCAAACATGTATACTACATGTGTGCATGCCAGAAGGGGATTATATAGTAGTCCGATTGCAAGTAAAGATAGATCCCTTCGTAATCTGTACAATGTATGGATTCAATTTTTTTTGTTTACAAGTACCTGTCAATAATAAGCAAAACAATCTCAGTTTTGAAGTCTCTGCTGTCATCACAGACATCACAGTTTTGAAGTACTCCCTACGTAAGCTAATATAAAAATGTTTAGAATACTAAAATAGTGATCTAAAAGCTCTTATATTAGTTTATAAAGGGAGTATCTATGATCCATATTTATTTTTCAAAGGAATCAGAGAAACAATCTTAGTTTTGAAGTCTTTATTATGTCAAATATGCCTGAATTCAGTAATGATAGGAGATTAAACTATTACAATTTACAATCTCTGAACAACTTACAATCTCTGAACAATTTATAATCTGATCAGAGTACAACTTCCACGGTTTCACGGCCGAGATCGGCTGACAGTCAAATCCAGACATTTTTCATCTCGGCCGAGGGGTTCAAATCCAGACATATGGGAGGACGCGGTATTCACCGAGGGGATTTTACATCTGCGTGCCACAGGAGGAACATACTACTACTAGCGAACAGATGAACCTATAAAACTCGCCGGTTTCCGACGATCTCTACGTGGACCTGCGATTTTCTTCTCGAAATTGCGCGTCTCGATCCAAAGGAAAATGTAGTAGTTGCAAAAAGAAAAAAAACATGATTATTATTATCATCGGTGGCACAAAGTACCAAGTAGTACATTTGGATCTCACATAATTGTGCACGTACATGCGCCTGCCCCAGTTTTTTTCATGGCCTCATCTGGGAGGCACAACTTGGCTAGCTTGTACTGCTCCTCATCGTCGAAATACGATGTCGACGCTTTGTGGTACCAGTACTTGCCAACGCGTCCCTCCCTGGACGCCGCCGGCCTCGTCCAGCGGAGGACGGCGCTATCCCCGGTCATCTCCGTCGCACGGGTGATGAGGACGGTGGGGCAGCGGGCGCCGCAAGACGGGCATGTAAGCTTGCGGCGACAGCGGTCCGTCAGTGAGCACTCTGAGCAGATGTTTCGGTGGCCGCACCGCCCGACCGCCACCCTCTCCATCTCCAGGGGATGGAGGCACTCTTGGCAGCGTCGGAGGCGCTCCATGATCCGGCAAGGGCTCCAGCGACTGGTCGAGTCCTTTTGCCGGGTGCCGGTGCCGCGTGGATCTTATAACGACGGGAGCACGACGTGCGGGAGAAAACGAGCACACAGAGGAAACGCTTTTGGAAGGTTACAACATACTCCGAATTGCCCTCGAAGCATACTCATACAGCTACGATCCGTTTTCACGCAGCAGGGTCCGAATCTTACAGTACTTGCAGAGTTGCAGCTAGGCTCAACTTCCAACTGGTGCACACTCTTTCTCCACAAAGAAAAGGGGAAGAAAAATTATCTCTTCATGTTCACAAAACGACCATAGACGCAAGAGGCACACCTCTCAAGAAGCTTTGAGCCGCTAGATTATGTTCTGCAAATAGACATGAATGAATGAATGAATGAAAAGTAGTTGGTTCAAATCCAACTGAATGTGCTTGGGCTATGCGAGAGCAAATATGCAGAATGAATAGCAGTCTGTTCAACATGGCGAATTCTTCCAGAAGTATTACTACAAAATTGTTCAAAAGAAGAATGAACTCCTACAAAGCTCCTGATGGCAGATATCCAACACGTCAGGTTATGTTCTGCAAATAGACATGCATGAATAGTGGATTATGCTATACTGGTTTGCATGTTCAGGATGTAATGAGAAAAGCTATCACGTGGGCTTTCGGATGAGTCATGGCAAGAAATATTGCTGAAACAGAAAAAGTCATGTACAAACCTTTTGGTATTCCTCTTGGTTTTTTTAGCATCATCAAAAGCTTTTATGAGAACTTTAACAATGAGAAAATTGTAGTCTTCAGGGTGCTTCTGTGAGCAATTTAATGTTAGAAGTGTGCCGGTGCTCTACTACGTGGCACGTCGGAGTTCTTCTGTAGTTCTGTTATATGCCTTTGGATTTTACTATCTAATAATGCAGAGTATGTTGCATCTACAATAGTCAATCATTTGATTTTTCCATTATCTGATGCTTTTTTTTTTAATAGTTTGGATTGCTTACCACATGTGTCACGTGGTCAATTATCTGATACTTTACAGCATTGCCACTTCTCGTATGTTGGACAACAGATACCTTTCGGAAAAAAAGAGCACTACTCCTTAAAAAATCAGTTCAATTTCTTTTGTCTACATATTATTATGTATATTGGCAACTGAAAGTGCAGGAGCCAGGAATCGTCTTCAACAGCTCGAACCCACATATAGGTTAATCAAGCCCCCTATTTTTGCATGGAGATACAACCCATAACTGAAAAGCTAGACACGTACAAATTACTTGTTGTTCACCATGAAAAAGCTTATCTAGTTCGATTATGTCTCTCTATGTTACATTGCATACCTGATTCTTGTCTTGCCAGTATATGGATACCTGAAATTCTCTATCTGCTTAATTACCAGCCCACTCTTTCAAATGAACTGCTGGCATGCATGAAGCACAGATACATTTTATTGCTAATGTGTTCATAATTGTATGTGCTTACAACTTCCAACAAACCAATACATTTTTATATGATGTTCTCCACATAACCAAATTGGATGTCGTGACAAAGAACTTTAGAAACTTGTCGTCTTTTATGTGTTACTTGAAATATGTTTGTATTTTGTGGTTTCGCCATTACGTTCACGAAGAAGTGCTATTGTGAGGCAGCTGACAGCTTGAGATAACCTTTGTAGGGTAACCCCTACATAATTGCCATTGCCATTAATGCAGTGCCTCTGGTCACATTAAAAAACAAATTCAGTTGCCATGGTCGTCAACCTGGAGGGAGTTCTGACAATTTTCTGTTTATACACAAGCTCGAACTCTTAACTTGAACAATTCATTTATTTTTATTAGTTGGACCCAAATGGGGTCCTAAAACTTCAGCACGCCAATCATGCGGCCATGCCAAGTGCCACTGCCAGAGCTATCAGCACTGCCAAAAATGACCAAATTTGTTGATTTTCTATGTGCCTAATCCACCAGTGTGGTAATGGCAATGCCGACACTAGTAGATTAAGCCAGACTTATAACGAGCCTCAGCGACTTGTTCCACATTGTATACCTGAACCTCAAAGAACTGAAGCACTAGGCAGGTTGCGACAACAATGATACTGACAATCTGACATAGCTAGATGGTAGCAAGGCATAGCGCACATTTACATTTGGTTTTCGGCTGGATCAGATAACCGCAGGCAAATTGGAGTGCTAAAGCTTAAATCCGGACTGTAGACCAAGGTACTAACAGGCAATACAAACAGCTCTGAATTTTGGCATCAGGCTCCGAAATTTATGATGCAGTTCATACCACACAAGTACACATCTATCAAAGAGGCATGGTAGTTACAAGTAGTACTACTCACCTAACAGCTCGGGAAGGCGAGCCGGAACAACAGGATGAGAGGAAATCACGAGTCCGGCAAGACCTGCGCCTGGTCCTCGCGGCGCCCCTCGTCCTGGAGCTGCTGCGCCTCCTTCTCCTTGGCGAGCAAGTGCGCCTCGTACCTCCGCAGCCTCTCCTCCATCCTCACCTGCAAGAGCGGACGTGAGCGCGGCGGCTTCGACCAAAATGATTTGCAAATCGCGGTAGGTAGGTTGGACGGGGGACGGGTATGGCGGGGGTCGGCGTGCCTTGTAGGAGGTCTCGATGCGGTGCATGACGTAGAAGCCGAGGCCGCCGCCGAGGATGGTGCCGGCCATGATCCGCACGTACGCCCACCGGCGCGACCCGGGCGGCGCCATTTCTCACTGACCTTGCTACGCCGCCGCCGCACGTAGAGGTGGATGGGGCGCCCGGCTCGACGGAGATGGGGTGTCCAGAGCAGAGGAAGGGAAGGGGAGGGGAGGGGGATCGGGAGGACGGCGACTTGGGATGCGGCGGAAGCGGTGGAAGTGTACTGCGTAGCGACGGCTGATGGCTGGGCTCAAACGACGGCTGCTTCCGGCCCATGGACTTGTTCTGGACCAGGATCCGCGATGATCGTAGTGGGCCGCTTTGGTGGACAGCAAGCAGCTGGATGCTAGCACATAAAAAAAAAACAGGATTCCCTCAAAAAAAAAAAGGAGTGGCCGGCCATTTCCTTGGTCGGCTCCGCGACCTCTGCTTCGCTCGGTCACACACCCCCACCAACTCCGACGGCGATAATGCTCCTCGTCGACGGCGAGCCCGTCCCCTGCTCCACCCCCGAGGTGCGTACGGCACGCTCATGCGGTTACACGTGGACGCGTGCTCTCTCTTTCTCCTCCTTGTGACGACCCTATCGGCTCCCGATTCCTGCAGGGGAGCAGCGGGAGGGAGCTCGTGGCGGCGCTCATGGGGAACCCCGGGCTGCGCGCCGCGTCCGAGCGGCTCAGGGCCGCGCCGGAGAGGCGGGTCCCGTCGGGGCCGGAGGGGCCCAGGCACGTGTACGTGTTCCAGCGGGAGTACGCCACGGTCGATCCGGCGCGCGTCGAGGTGCGTTGTGCTCAGGTCTTCGATCGAGCAGGGATTGGGGATCCTTGGTCCGATCCGCGCCGTTTGAATCAGTTGCGCGGTTCCGTGTTTTGCTGCCTCAGCGACGACTTTTCGTTTCCCAATGGTGGAAATCGTACCTGTGTTGCCTCCTGGTAAATGGGGATTGGGCAGGCACTCTTGGAGTTCACTTTGGTAGTTTATGGATGTGCGATCACTTTATTCAAGTTATACTATTTGTTTGGATTGGTGTATGATCATCAGAGGGCTATTGGATTGTTATTCTGAATGCCAGCATGTAGGATTTCCAATTTTACCTGTATACCTGATTGCCTGATCAGTTTTGTGTTCGTGGCCCTGAATAAACTGGCATCCTACTAAAGCACATCATTACTTTCTGCTACATTTCACTCACTTTGCCTTAATTCCTAGGGTGATTAAAGCATAGTTAGGCGTAGACCGTTCAAATAGTGCGATTGGTGAATTAATCAGTTCTTTTGCATCTGTAGTTAGTGGGCACAGATGAGATGACTACATGTGTGGGTGTTGCGATTCGCAACAACAAGACTGGAATGTAAGTGAAAAAGAAGCGAGCGTTTTATCTGATCCTGTAAGACTTTGGTTTCTTGTGAAACTCAAAACTCATGTATTTTCCCAACTCACAATAACATTTGCTGATTCATCCGATCTTCCATTAATTGATTTCAGGACTTCCATTAGCCATATGGACTTCCCAAAGATTGTAGAAGGAGGATTCAAACAGATGCTAGAATTACTTGGTGATGACGACGAACCATTTGATGTTGGTTTCTTCTCCTGTATTTCCCCCTCAAAATATACAATGAGCAGTTAAGCACCCTTGGGAATGTTCTCACTAGCATTTGCTTACAGGTTCACCTGATTGGTGGCTTCGATGATGCTTCTACAAAGGTTGAATTCAAAACTTTTTGGGTGGTTAAATTTCTTTTAGATTTCTTGACCCTGCACAAGCGGGAGCTACGTGCACCGGGCTGCCCTTAATTTTTTGATTGACACAATATACATGAGGAAGCATCTAATTACCATAATTCGCCCCACAGGTAGTCTATTCTTCTGGAGGAAAGCACAGCATACAGGAAGGATACTCCCATCCACTTTGTTGCAAGATAGTTGAAGTGCTGCATAAATCCCAGCAACGGTTCCACCTCCGGTCTTTCTGTGTCCTTGGGATCAACACTATGACTGATTCTTACGGGAATGCACGACCCATAGTTGGTGGATTTGTGGTAAGGGATATCCTCTCCCCTGAATCTACTGAAGTGTCAATTAGTAGTTTTTGGTGCCAATGAACACCACATTTGTAAAATAGAACATTGTAAGCTCTGGAACAAGGAACTTTGAAGGTTAATCTAAAAGAAGAAGGAAAAAAGAAGAGGGAGATTCTATTTTGTCTGCATCTCATACTAACATTTCACTTACTCCCTCCGATCCGAATTAATTGACGCAGCCTCTATACAATGTAAAATGGACATTGTATAGAGGCTGCGTCAATTAATTCGGATCGGAAGGAGTAGTTAGTTTGTGTAAACTAGAATTGTTATTTAAATTGTTGATTTGAAACATACCCCAGTTCATAGTAAGTTTTCTTAGAAACAAACACTCCTGCTGTCTTCAGATGCAAACATCATCGGGAGTTGTTACTCCTGCAAGCTTTGACATCACTTCAAGGTGTCCTGATGAAATAGTCAGAAGAATTCGTGTGAGTGTTTCTTCTTATGATCCAAATTGGCGAGGAAAGTTACTGGAGACTTACGACACACATGCTGATATTTTCCAAATTGCCCCTGCCTGCTGGTCCGTCTCTTACATTCCCATCCATTTCATTATGTATTGTACATAATAAATTGAAGATTTTTGTAGCTACATATTCAGCCTCTTTGTACTTAACTATTGACCTTCTGTTCCTGAACGTTGTTAATCCATGGACACATGGACGGAGTTGGCACTGTAGCATCAGGGTCAACTGACCCCAATAAAATTTGGCAAAACCTTTAGTAAATTATTGCTATTAAAGACCAATTACTGTTGAATTCATGTAGTATATCTCGATGAGCCCATTGAGTGTTTTGGCTAGCTTCGGCCCTGTATGACATAGGCATTAAGTGACATCACACAGGTTGCTTTTTGGTTCAGTCTGATCTTCAAAATTTCCATACGTGAAGTAACTACCAATTGGAAAGAAGTGATGGAGGTTTGCATTATGCAATAGGACAATTTTAAATTGTTGCCTGACTTGTTGTCATCATACTCCATGTATGTTCAATGCCACCTATGCATGAAATGCTGTACGGCGGTTTTGCCACTTTTTATTCATCAGCGAATTGCACCACGTGTACGAATTATTACCATTCATGGGCAGGCCACATTTGCCCAAGATTCGACCCACTATCATATTCTAACACCCAATAAAAAATATAATTGTTTGCAGAAAATAAACAAATAAAATCATATTTTTATGCTTTGATCCTGGCCCAGCTTCCGTCATGAACACCTCTAACAGGGACAAAAATGATTTTTCTTCCTTCTGGCTATTTTAATAATGGGCCTTTTGTTCTCATGCATGTAAACTACATCTTGCATGATAGTTCAAGAAATATTAAGAGCATACATCATTACGAGTGCAAGTACTTGTGCCTCTTTACTTTGCTAGTTAACTAACTGTTCCGTGTGATATACCCATGTCTTGTCCTGCTTGTATAGGATGCCAGATTGGGCAGAAATGGCATCCTCACTTAACCAGCTTTCAGACTCTGAAGTCCTGCTTCAATGCTCCACCTCTCCAGCTGCAGAACCACCTCATTTTGTGGAAACTGAGAGAAGGTGTGTGTTCCTTTTATCCTACAAATCGGAAACTGTATTGCATGAACCATCTCTATCATATGTGTGTGCAATCTTTCTGTTTATCTAGGTATAACTCGTGATTAGCTAACATGGTTTATTCTTGCTTTGTACTTTCTTGTTGTAGGATATGGAAATACTTGATCGAGAACCCAGACTGGGAAGATGCATTTCCAAAGTACAAGCCCCGGGTCTTCCACTGGACGAATGATGGCAGGTGGTCAAGGCACTCTTAGCATCATCCTTTTCCTGTCTTGCCATCCATTGGTGCTCTACAAGCGGAGCAGTGACAGATTATGGTCACACCAGCACTTATATGATCCCATTCATTTCGTCCATTTCCATACGCCTTTCATCTTCAGTTATCTCATGCATTAGCCATGGGTGATTCAGGATTATTCGGTTCTTCCGTAAATGTATGCTGAGAAACCGGTCTGAAGTTGATGCATTAAGCACGGTTTGTGTGTTGTGTGGTAGATTCATTGTTGGTTCATACCTGACCTCTGAAATTCGATTTGGTCGGTTAAATGTTTGCGTGCAACTTACCTGTTGTGTTCAGAGGCGTTGTGTACACTAGGATGCGTCGGGTGATATTATTCGGGGTTGTTTGCAATGTTGTGTCTGGAAATATCTTTACTGTAGCTTGGTCGCTGTGTTCTGCTCGAAAGGTTCAATGGTTGTTTGGTTTCATGCCCATCATGATGCCCCACTAAACAGATTCTAACATCTTTAAATTTTATAGATGTTGGTTCCCTTTTTAGGTAACTTTCATCCAAAACCCGAGCATCCAATTTGGACACTACTTGGAAATGTGTTGTCCATTTACTAGCGTGTGCGGTATGGTTTGAAGGGTGCTAGTCCCTCCAGTCTTGTACTGGTCAAACTGTAAACCTTTTTCCCCATTAATATTTTGATATGTGAAAATCGTATGCTTGGATTTGTATCAGAAAATACTAATGCAAAATAATGATTTTATGGTTATTGTGTATTACCTCCGTTCCAAATTATTTGTCTTAGATATTTTTTCTAGATATAGATGTATCTAACACTATAACGTGTAACTCTACACTTTTTTAAAAAAAAAAAATCTATTCATCTTCAATCATGATAGTACAATGAACATCAGAATAATAAAAATTACAACTAGCGACGACTACAAATACTTAAGCGAGTTGAAGGCCCGCCGCCCTCATCGCCCCTCCTTCATCAGAGCCGGGCAAAACTTGTTGTAGTAGACAATCATGAAGTCGTTGTGCTAAGCCCCCATAGGATCAACGCACTAGAACAGCAACCGCCGATGTCATAGATCAAAAGGATCTAGTCTGAAAACACATGAACGTAGAGGAATTACGACCAAATCCGATTAAATCTACCAAAGACAGATCTGTCGAAGACACACCTCAACATGCACATCGACGATGTTCGACACACCACCAGGACGGGGGCTAGACAGGGAGAACCTTATTTCATCTTCAGGGAGCCACCATCGTCTCGTCTTTCTAAACAGGACACAAACCTTAATAAAACAAAGACAAATTTAAGACAAATAATTTGGGACGGAAAGAGTAGTAGAAACTAATGGATAGGGCTAGAATTCGAGCCGAGTCGAGTCAGCTCAACTCGCTAGAGCTTGTTTCATTAACGAGCTAGCTCGACTCGACTCATTACTATAACAAGCTCAACTCCAAGGTTGGCTCGACTCGTAGCATGTTTAGCTTGTTAAGCTCGTTATAGATATGGACATAAAACCTTGTGAATATGATAAAAATTTATTAATTGGGAATGTGACATGTACATATTAAGCATGTATGATGTTTACAAACAATTGTAAGTGGTATCAACAAGTCAGTAACATGTACATAACCATAATAATCAGCAAGTTAGTAACATACACATGACCACAGTTCCACATATGACCACAATAATAAGCAAGTTAGTAACATCCGAGAGGTGGTTTTATGAGGCACTGCCGCCCTCGTAAACTCACGATTCAAAAACAAAGGAAACAGGAGGGGAATAGACAGACTGGTCTCTCGCTATTTCGCTAGGGATGGAAGAAAAGGAATTGTGGCGTGTGTCTCCTTGGCGGCCGAGCCTAGTGTTTTGCGGATGGGTCCTGCGTTGGCCTATGTGACTGGCCTGGGATGCAAGCTGGTGTTGGGTGGCTGATTTTTATACCGAGCTTAATGAGTTACACGAGTACTCGTGAACTCAGTTCGTGGTATATAAACGATCTTAAAATAAAGCTCGGCTCGACTCGTTATTCTTCGTGTTCAAGTCAATTTGAGTCGAGTCACGAGCTACTCATTTAGCTCGCGAGTTTCGAGCTTTTTTCCAGCCCTACTAATGGACAAAGTTACATTTTGAAAGGCATGTCAATATTGAAAGTCCTTTTAGCTCAAAAGGAAAAGTTTCCTTTAAAAAAAACAGGTGGTATGTCGGATCTGATCATCTTTACTGCTTGTTATTTACTCAGCCATGCTCCCTTTGCTGTACACGTTCTACACTAATGTGACCATAAAGCTCCAAGGACACCTCTCAAACAAAAAAAAAAGCTCCATGGACAACTGACAAGAGAGGAGCAAAGGTTCTCAATTCGTGACTCATGATGCCAGTGGTGGCATGCGGTGGCCGTCGCTTTTGGAGTGACTATTAAGAGCCTGCTTGTTTTGGAGCCTATATTTGCAAGCCACTTTTGGCAACTCTAAAAAATGAGCATGATTGGTTGGGCTTCAAATTTGGCAACTCTTCTAGCTAAACACTAGTCAAAGTTGTCAAATGTTGGCAAGTTTGAACTTTGCCAAGTTTTGGCTTCAAACCAAATAGCCCCTCAATGTGAGGTTGGATGAGGCGGCAGCCTTGACACCAGCCATAGATCACGATGGAGGAGGGAGACAAGGAGTTAGTGGCGAATGGATACGTTGAAATTATTGGGATTATATCTCACTTTATAATTTTTAATAATTCCTAGGAGATCCCATATGGCTCATTCATGCATGGCAAGGGAAGTGTGAAAAATTTAGTCCCACTCACCCCCGTGTATGTAGATAAAACACTACCATTCGACAACTTATGCCTCTACCTCCCACTTCCAAATCTTTGCATCATGGGTCTTTCCCACTCTGCTTCACGGCATGCACCGTGAAGTGGAGCATTAGGCCTTTGAGAGCCCGCTTCTTGTAATCTTGTGCTGGAGTCTAGAGATGGTCGATCGGGGTTTGAGGGAGCGCTCATGCGTTACTTCTGGCTTCTTCTCTAACATGGTCGCGCACAACTACTTCCCTGACGTCGACAATCTCTTCAGTGACATGGTGATACGTCTCCAACATATCTATTTTGATTGCTCCATGCTATATTATCTTCTGTTTTGGACATTATTGGGCTTTATTATCCACTTTTATATTATTTTTGGGACTAACCTATTAACCGGAAGCCCAACCTATAATTGCTGTTTTTTTGCCTATTTTAGGGTTTCGAAGAAAAGGAATATCAAACGGAGTCCAAACAGAATGAAACCTTCGGGAACGTGATTTTTGGAATGAACAAGATCCAGGAGACTTGGACTCTACGTCAAGCAACCAACAGGGAGGCCACGAGGTAGGGGGCGCGCCTACCTGTTGGGTTTCGTAGTAATTTCAAAAAATTTCCTACGCGCACACAGGATCATGTGATGCATAGCAACGAGAGGAGAGTGTTGTCTACGTACCCAACGCAGACCGACTGCGGAAGCGATGACACGACGTAGAGGAAGTAGTCGTACGTCTTCACGATCCAACCGATCAAGCACCGAAACTACGGCACCTCCGAGTTCGAGCACACGTTCAGCTCGATGACGATCCCCGGACTCCGATCCAGCAAAGTGTCGGGGAAGAGTTTCGTCAGCACGACGGCGTGGTGACGATCTTGATGAACTACAGCAGCAGGGCTTCGCCTAAACTCCGCTACAGTATTATCGAGGAATATGGTGGCAGGGGGCACCGCACACGGCTAAGGAATCGATCACGTGGATCAACTTGTGTCAACTTGTGTGTCTTTGGGTGCCTCTACCTCAGTATATAAAGGAGCCAAGGGGGGAGAGGGGCGCCGGCCAAGGAGGAGGGCGCAGGAGGAGTCCTACTCCTACCGGGAGTAGGACTCCCCCCCAATCCTATTCCAACTAGGATTCCCAAGGGGGAAAGAGGGAGAGGGGTGGCCGGCCACCTCTCCTAGTCCTAATAGGACTAGGGGAAGGGGGGAGGCGCGCAGCCCCCTTGGGCTGCCCCTTTCTCCTTTCCACTAAGGCCCATGAAGGCCCATATGGTTCCCGGGGGGTTCCGGTAACCTCCCGGTAACCCGGTAAAATCCCGATTTCACCCGGAACACTTCCGATGTCCAAACATAGACTTCCAATATATCAATCTTTATGTCTCGACCATTTCGAGACTCCTCGTCATGTCCGTGATCACATTCGGGACTCCGAACAACCTTCGGTACATCAAAATGCATAAACTCATAATATAACTGTCATCGTAACCTTAAGCGTGCGGACCCTACGGGTTCGAGAACAATGTAGACATGACCGAGACACGTCTCTGGTCAATAACCAATAGCGGGACCTGGATGCCCATATTGGCTCCTACATATTCTACGAAGATCTTTATCGGTCAGACCGCATAACAACATACGTTGTTCCCTTTGTCATCGGTATGTTACTTGCCCGAGATTCGATCGTCGGTATCCAATACCTAGTTCAATCTCGTTACCGGCAAGTCTCTTTACTCGTTCCGTAATACATCATCTCACAACTAACATATTAGTTGTAATGCTTGCAAGGCTTATGTGATGTGTATTACCGAGAGGGCCCAGAGATACCTCTCCGACAATCGGAGTGACAAATCCTAATCTCGAAATACGCCAACCCAACATCGACCATTGGAGACACCTGTAGTACTCCTTTATAATCACCCAGTTACGTTGTGACGTTTGGTAGTGCCCAAAGTGTTCCTCCGGTAAACGGGAGTTGCATAATCTCATAGTCATAGGAACATGTATAAGTCATGAAGAAAGCAATAGCAACATACTAAACGATCGGGTGCTAAGCTAATGGAATGGGTCATGTCAATCAGATCATTCTACTAATGATGTGACCTCGTTAATCAAATAACAACTCATTGTTCATGGTTAGGAAACATAACCATCTTTGATTAACGAGCTAGTCAAGTAGAGGCATACTAGTGACACTCTGTTTGTCTATGTATTCACACATGTATTATGTTTCCGTAATACAATTCTAGCATGAATAATAAACATTTATCATGATTATAAGGAAATAAATAATAACTTTATTATTGCCTCTAGGGCATATTTCCTTCAGTCTCCCACTTGCACTAGAGTCAATAATCTAGATTACACTGTAATGAATCTAACACCCATGGAGCTTTGGTGCTGATCATGTTTTGCTCGTGGAAGAGGCTTAGTCAACGGGTCTGCAACATTCAGATCCGTATGTATCTTGCAAATCTCTATGTCTCCCACCTGGACTAGATCCCGGATGGAGTTGAAGCGTCTCTTGATGTGTTTGGTCCTTTTGTGAAATCTGGATTCCTTTGCCAAGGCAATTGCACCAGTATTGTCACAAAAGATTTTCATTGGACCCGATGCACTAGGTATGACACCTAGATCGGATATGAACTCCTTCATCCAGACTCCTTCATTTGCTGCTTCCGAAGCAGCTATGTATTCCGCTTCACATGTAGATCCCGCTACGACGCTTTGTTTAGAACTGCACCAACTGACAGCTCCACCGTTTAATGTAAACACGTATCCGGTTTGCGATTTAGAATCGTCCGGATCAGTGTCAAAGCTTGCATCAACGTAACCTTTTACGATGAGCTCTTTGTCACTTCCATATACGAGAAACATATCCTTAGTCCTTTTCAGGTATTTCAGGATGTTCTTGACCGCTGTCCAGTGATCCATTCCTGGATTACTTTGGTACCTCCCTGCTAAACTTATAGCAAGGCACACATCAGGTCTGGTACACAGCATTGCATACATGATAGAGCCTATGGCTGATGCATAGGGAACATCTTTCATATTCTCTCTATCTTCTGCAGTGGTCGGGCATTGAGTCTTACTCAATTTCACACCTTGTAACACAGGCAAGAACCCTTTCTTCGCTTGATCCATTTTGAACTTCTTCAAAATTTTGTCAAGGTATGTGCTTTGTGAAAGTCCAATTAAGCGTTTTGATCTATCTCTATAGATCTTAATGCCTAATATGTAAGCAGCTTCACCGAGGTCTTTCATTGAAAAACTTTTATTCAAGTATCCCTTTATGCTATCCAGAAATTCTATATCATTTCCAATCAGTAATATGTCATCCACATATAATATCAGAAATGCTACAGAGCTCCCACTCACTTTCTTGTAAATACAGGCTTCTCCGAAAGTCTGTATAAAACCAAATGCTTTGATCACACTATCAAAACGTTTATTCCAACTCCGAGAGGCTTGCACCAGTCCATAAATGGATCGCTGGAGCTTGCACACTTTGTTAGCTCCCTTTGGATCGACAAAACCTTCTGGTTGCATCATATACAACTCTTCTTCCAGAAATCCATTCAGGAATGCAGTTTTGACATCCATTTGCCAAATTTCATAATCATAAAATGCGGCAATTGCTAACATGATTCGGACGGACTTAAGCATCGCTACGGGTGAGAAGGTCTCATCGTAGTCAATTCCTTGAACTTGCCGAAAACCTTTTGCGACAAGTCGAGCTTTGTAGACAGTAACATTACCATCAGCGTCAGTCTTCTTCTTAAAAATCCATTTATTCTCAATTGCTTGCCGATCATCGGGCAAGTCAACCAAAGTCCATACTTTGTTCTCATACATGGATCCCATCTCAGATTTCATGGCTTCAAGCCACTTTACGGAATCTGGGCTCACCATCGCTTCTTCATAGTTCGTAGGTTCATCATGATCTAGTAGCATGACCTCCAGAACAGGATTACCGTACCACTCTGGTGCGGATCTTACTCTGGTTGATCTACGCGGTTCAGTAGTATCTTGATCTGAAGTTTCATGATCATTATCATTGGCTTCCTCACTAACTGGTGTAGGTGTCACTGAAACAGTTTTCTGTGATGAACTACTTTCCAGTAAGGGAGCAGGTACAGTTACCTCGTCAAGTTCTACTTTCCTCCCACTCACTTCTTTCGAGAGAAACTCCTTCTCTAGAAATGATCCATTCTTAGCAACGAATGTTTTGCCTTCGGATCTGTGATAGAAGGTGTACCCAACAGTTTCCTTTGGGTATCCTATGAAGACACATTTCTCCGATTTGGGTTCGAGCTTATCAGGTTGAAGCTTTTTCACATAAGCATCGCAGCCCCAAACTTTAAGAAACGACAACTTTGGTTTCTTGCCAAACCACAGTTCATAAGGCGTCGTCTCAACGGATTTTGATGGTGCCCTATTTAACGTGAATGCGGCCGTCTCTAAAGCATATCCCCAAAATGATAGCGGTAAATCAGTAAGAGACATCATAGATCGCACCATATCTAGTAAAGTACGATTACGACGTTCGGACACACCATTACGCTGTGGTGTTCCGGGTGGCGTGAGTTGCGAAACTATTCCACAGTTTTTCAAATGTACACCAAACTCGTAACTCAAATATTCTCCTCCACGATCAGATCGTAGAAACTTTATTTTCTTGTTACGATGATTTTCAACTTCACTCTGAAATTCTTTGAACTTTTCAAATGTTTCAGACTTATGTTTCATTAAGTAAATATACCCATATCTGCTTAAATCATCTGTGAAGGTGAGAAAATAACGATATCCGCCACGAGCCTCAATATTCATCGGGCCACATACATCGGTATGTATGATTTCCAACAAATCTGTTGCTCTCTCCATAGTACCGGAGAACGGTGTTTTAGTCATCTTGCCCATGAGGCACGGTTCGCAAGTACCAAGTGATTCATAATCAAGTGGTTCCAAAAGTCCATCGGTATGGAGTTTCTTCATGCGCTTTATACCGATATGACCTAAACGACAGTGCCACAAATAAGTTGCACTTTCATTATCAACTCTGCATCTTTTGGCTTCAACATTATGAATATGTGTATTACTACTATCGAGATTCAATAAAAATAGACCACTCTTCAAGGGTGCATGACCATAAAAGATATTACTCATATAAATAGAACAACCATTATTCTCTGATTTAAATGAATAACCGTCTCGCATTAAACAAGATCCAGATATAATGTTCATGCTCAACGCTGGCACCAAATAACAATTACTTAGGTCTAATATTAATCCCGAAGGTAGATGTAGAGGTAGCGTGCCGACTGCGATCACATCGACTTTGGAACCGTTTCCCACGCGCATCGTCACCTCGTCCTTTGCCAGTGCCCGCTTATTCTGTAGTCCCTGTTTCGAGTTGCAAATATTAGCAACAGAACCAGTATCAAATACCCAGGTGCTACTGCGAGCTCTAGTAAGGTACACATCAATAACATGTATATCACATATACCTTTGTTCACCTTGCCATCCTTCTTATCCGCCAAATACTTGGGGCAGTTCCGCTTCCAGTGACCAGTCTGCTTGCAGTAGAAGCACTCAGTTTCAGGCTTAGGTCCAGACTTGGGTTTCTTCTCTTGAGCAGCAACTTGCTTGCCGTTCTTCTTGAAGTTCCCCTTTTTCTTCCCTTTGCCCTTTTTCTTGAAACTAGTGGTCTTGTTAACCATCAACACTTGATGCTCCTTCTTGATTTCTACCTCCGCAGCTTTCAGCATTGCGAAGAGCTCGGGAATAGTCTTGTTCATCCCTTGCATATTATAGTTCATTACGAAGCTCTTGTAGCTTGGTGGCAGTGATTGGAGAATTCTGTCGATGACGCAATCATCCGGAAGATTAACTCCCAATTGAATCAAGTGATTATTATACCCAGACATTTTGAGTATATGCTCACTGACAGAACTGTTCTCCTCCATCTTGCAGCTATAGAACTTATTGGAGACTTCATATCTCTCAATCCGGGCATTTGCTTGAAATATTAACTTCAACTCCTGGAACATCTCATATGCTCCATGACGTTCAAAACGTCGTTGAAGTCCCGATTCTAAGCCGTAAAGCATGGCACACTGAACTATCGAGTAGTCATCAGCTTTGCTCTGCCAGACGTTCATAACATCTGGCGTTGCTCCAGCAGCAGGCCTGGCACCCAGCGGTGCTTCCAGGACGTAATTCTTCTGTGCAGCAATGAGGATAATCCTCAAGTTACGGACCCAGTCCGTGTAATTGCTACCATCATCTTTCAACTTTGCTTTCTCAAGGAACGCATTAAAATTCAACGGAACAACAGCACGAGCCATCTATCTACAATCAACATAAACAAGCAAGATACTATCAGGTACTAAGTTCATGATAATATTTAAGTTCAATTAATCATATTATTTAAGAACTCCCACTTAGATAGACATCCCTCTAATCCTCTAAGTGATTACGTGATCCAAATCAACTAAACCATAACCGATCATCACGTGAGATGGAGTAGTTTTCAATGGTGAACATCGTTATGTTGATCATATCTACTATATGATTCACGCTCGACCTTTCGGTCTCCGTGTTCCGAGGCCATATCTGCATATGCTAGGCTCGTCAAGTTTAACCTGAGTATTCTGCGTGTGCAAAAACTGGCTTGCACCCGTTGTAGATGGACGTAGAGCTTATCACACCCGATCATCACGTGGTGTCTGGGCACGACGAACTTTGGCAACGGTGCATACTCAGGGAGAACACTTCTTGATAATTTAATGAGAGATCATCTTATAATGCTACCGTCAATCAAAGCAAGATAAGTTGCATAAAAAGATAAACATCACATGCAATCAATATAAGTGATATGATATGGCCATCATCATCTCGTGCTTGTGATCTCCATCTCCGAAGCACCGTCATGATCACCATCGTCACCGGCGCGACACCTTGATCTCCATCGTAGCATCGTTGTCGTCTCGCCAATCTTATGCTTTCACGACTATCACTACCGTTTAGTAATAAAGTTAAGCATTACATCGCGATTGCATTGCATACAATAAAGCGACAACCATATGGCTCCTGCGAGTTGCCGATAACTTGGTTACAAAACATGATCATCTCATACAATAAAATTCAGCATCATGCCTTGACCATATCACATCACAACATGCCCTGCAAAAACAAGTTAGACGTCCTCTACTTTGTTGTTGCATTTTTTACGTGGCTGCTACGGGCTTAAGTAAGAACCAATCTCACCTATGCATCAAAACCACAACGATAGTTTGTCAAATAGACTCCGTTTTAACCTTCGCAAGGACCGGGCGTAGCCATACTTGGTTCAACTAAAGTTGGAGAGACAGTCGCCCGCAAGCCATCTCTGTGCAAAGCACGTCGAGGGAACCGGTCTCACGTAAGCGTACGCGTAAGGTTGGTCTGGGTCGTCTCGTCCAACAATACCGCCGGTAGGCAGTATGACTTGTATCGTCCACAACTCACTTGTGTTCTACTCGTGCATATAACATCAACATCAATAACCAGGCTCGGATGCCACTGTTCGGTTTCGTAGTAATTTCAAAAAATTTCCTACGCGCACACAGGATCATGTGATGCATAGCAACAAGAGGAGAGTGTTGTCTACGTACCCAACGCAGACCGACTGCGGAAGCGATGACACGACGTAGAGGAAGTAGTCGTACATCTTCACGATCCAACCGATCAAGCACCGAAACTACGGCACCTCCGAGTTCGAGCACACGTTCAGCTCGATGACGATCCCCGGACTCCGATCCAGCAAAGTGTCGGGGAAGAGTTTCGTCAGCACGACGGCGTGGTGACGATCTTGATGAACTACAGCAGCAGGGCTTCGCCTAAACTCCGCTACAGTATTATCGAGGAATATGGTGGCAGGGGGCACCGCACACGGCTAAGGAATCGATCACGTGGATCAACTTGTGTCAACTTGTGTGTCTTTGGGTGCCTCTACCTCAGTATATAAAGGAGCCAAGGGGGGAGAGGGGCGCCGGCCAAGGAGGAGGGCGCAGGAGGAGTCCTACTCCTACCGGGAGTAGGACTCCCCCCCCCCAATCCTATTTCAACTAGGATTCCCAAGGGGGAAAGAGGGAGAGGGGTGGCCGGCCACCTCTCCTAGTCCTACTAGGACTAGGGGAAGGGGGGAGGCGCGCAGCCCCCTTGGGCTGCCCCTTTCTCCTTTCCACTAAGGCCCATGAAGGCCCATATGGCTCCCGGGGGGTTCCGGTAACCTCCCGGTAACCCGGTAAAATCCCGATTTCACCCGGAACACTTCCGATGTCCAAACATAGACTTCCAATATATCAATCTTTATGTCTCGACCATTTCGAGACTCCTCGTCATGTCCGTGATCACATCCGGGACTCCGAACAACCTTCGGTACATCAAAATGCATAAACTCATAATATAACTGTCATCGTAACCTTAAGCGTGCGGACCCTACGGGTTCGAGAACAATGTAGACATGACCGAGACACGTCTCCGGTCAATAACCAATAGCGGGACCTGGATGCCCATATTGGCTCCTACATATTCTACGAAGATCTTTATCGGTCAGACCGCATAACAACATACGTTGTTCCCTTTGTCATCGGTATGTTACTTGCCCGAGATTCGATCGTCGGTATCCAATACCTAGTTCAATCTCGTTACCGGCAAGTCTCTTTACTCGTTCCGTAATACATCATCTCACAACTAACATATTAGTTGTAATGCTTGCAAGGCTTATGTGATGTGTATTACCGAGAGGGCCCAGAGATACCTCTCCGACAATCGGAGTGACAAATCCTAATCTCGAAATACGCCAACCCAACATCGACCATTGGAGACACCTGTAGTACTCCTTTATAATCACCCAGTTACGTTGTGACGTTTGGTAGTACCCAAAGTGTTCCTCCGGTAAACGGGAGTTGCATAATCTCATAGTCATAGGAACATGTATAAGTCATGAAGAAAGCAATAGCAACATACTAAACGATCGGGTGCTAAGCTAATGGAATGGGTCATGTCAATCAGATCATTCTACTAATGATGTGACCTCGTTAATCAAATAACAACTCATTGTTCATGGTTAGGAAACATAACCATCTTTGATTAACGAGCTAGTCAAGTAGAGGCATACTAGTGACACTCTGTTTGTCTATGTATTCACACATGTATTATGTTTCCGGTAAATACAATTCTAGCATGAATAATAAACATTTATCATGATTATAAGGAAATAAATAATAACTTTATTATTGCCTCTAGGGCATATTTCCTTCACTACCCCCCCCCCCCAAGCGCGCCCTCCACCCTCGTGGGCCCCCTGTTGCTCCACCAACGTACTTCTTCCTCCTATATATACCTACGTACCCCCAAACGATCAGAAACGGAGCCAAAACCCTAATTCCACCGCCGTAACTTTCTGTATCCACGAGATCCCATCCTGGGGCCTGTTCCGGAGCTTCGCCGGAGGGGACATCGATCACGGAGGGCTTCTACATCAACGCCATAGCCTCTCCGATGAAGTGTGAGTAGTTTACCTCAGACCTTCGGGTCCATAGTTATTAGCTAGATGGCTTCTTCTCTCTTTTTGGATCTCAATACAAAGTTCTCCCCCTCTCTTGTGGAGATCTATTCGATGTAATCTTATTTTGCGGTGTGTTTATTGAGACCGATGAATTGTGGGTTTATAATCAAGTTTATCTATGAACAATATTTGAATCTTCTCTGAATTCTTTTATGTATGATTGGTTATCTTTGCAAGTCTCTTCGAATTATCAGTTTGGTTTGGCCTACTAGATTGATCTTTCTTGAAATGGGAGAAGTGCTTAGCTTTGGGTTCAATCTTGAGGTGTCCTTTCCCAGTGACAGTAGGGGCAGCAAGACACGTATTGTATTGTTGCCATCGAGGATAACAAGATGGGGTTTTTATCATATTGCGTGAATTTATCCCTCTACATCATGTCATCTTGCTTAAGGCGTTACTTTTTTCTTATGAACTTAATACTCTAGATGCATGCTAGATAGCGGTCGATGTGTGGAGTAATAGTAGATGCAGGCAGGAGTCAGTCTACTTGTCTCGGACGTGATGCCTATATACATGATCATACCTAGATATTCTCATAACTATGCTCAATTATGTCAATTGCTCAACAGTAATTTGTTCACCCACCGTAAAATACTTATGCTCTTGAGAGAAGCCACTAGTGAAACCTATGGCCCCCGGGTCTATCTTCTATCATATTAATCTTCCAACACTTAGTTATTTTTATTGCTTTTATTTTACTTTGCATCTTTATCATAAAAATACCAAAAAAATTATCTTATCATATCTATCAGATCTCACTCTCGTAAGTGACCGTGTAGGGATTGACAACCCCTTATCGCATTGGTTGCGATGATTTATTTGTTTTGTGTAGGTGCGAGGGACTCACACGTAGCCTCCTACTGGATTGATACCTTGGTTCTCAAAAACTGAGGGAAATACTTACGCTACTTTGCTGCACCACCCTTTTCTCTTCAAGGGAAAATCAACGCAAGTACTCAAGAGGTAGCACATGGCTACTGATACATCTGGATCTTCTTCCATAGCATTGTATGTGTCCTTACTACTTATCCCTTGTGTTAGCTATTATTTCCAGATTTTGTACTAGAAATTTATCTAGATACTGTACTTTTGTCATACATGCTTGATTATATGTCTAGTACTTTTGATCATTTGATCTTCATGTTTAATTTGTTTATCATGATTTATCTATCGCATTTATGGATTAATTTATATGGAAAACTGCTCAAACTTTCAACAGAACAAAGGTGACTATCTGGCAACATTGTGGTGGCCTTTCTATGGGGTGTTCGACAACATGACAGGAAGGTCGGTTGATACGTCTCCAACGTATCTATAATTTTTGATTGCTCCATACTATATTATCTACAGTTTTAGACATTATTGGGCTTTATTTTCCACTTTTATATTATTTTTGGGACTAACCTATTAACCGGAGGCCCAGCCCAGAATTGTTGTTTTTTGCCTATTTTAGGGTTTGGAAGAAAAGGAATATCAAACGGATTCCAAACGGAATGAAACCTTAGGAAACGTGATTTTCTCATTAGATAAGATCCAGGAGACTTGGACCCTCCGTCAAGGAAGCCACGAGGTGGTCACGAGGGTGGAGGGCGCCCCCCTAGGGCGCGCCCCCTGCCTCGTGGGCCCCTCGAAGCTCCACCGACGTACTTCTTCCTCCTATATATATCCACGTACCCCCAAACGATCAGATACGGAGCCAAAAACCTAATTCCACCGCCGCAACTTTCTGTATCCACGAGATCCCATCTTGGGGCCTGTTCCGGAGCTCCGCCGGAGGGGGCATCGATCACGGAGGGCTTCTACATCATCATCCAAGCCCCTCCGATGAAGTGTGAGTAGTTTACTTCAGACCTACGGGTCCATAGCTAGTAGCTAGATGGCTTCTTCTCTCTTTTTGGATCTCAATACAATGTTCTCCCCCTCTCTCGTGGAGATCTATTCGATGTAATCTTCTTTTGCGGTGTGTTTGTTGAGACGATGAATTGTGGGTTTATGATCCAAGTCTATCTATGAATAATATTTGAATCTTCTCTGAATTCTTTTATGTATGATTGGTTATCTTTGCAAGTCTCTTCGAATTATCAGTTTGGTTTGGCCTACTAGATTGGTTGTTCTTGCCATGGGAGAAGTGCTTAGCTTTGGGTTCGATCTTGCGGTGTCCTTTCCCAGTGACAGAAGGGGCAGCAAGGCACGTATTGTATTGTTGCCATCGAGGATAACAAGATGGGTTTTTTATCATATTGCATGAAACTATCCCTCTACATCATGTCATCTTGCTTAAGGCGTTACTCTGTTTTTAACTTAATACTCTAGATGCATACTGGATAGCGGTCGATGACTGGAGTAATAGTAGTAGATGCAGAATCGTTTCGGTCTACTTGTCTCGGACGTGATGCCTATATACATGATCATACCTAGATATTCTCATAACTATGCTCAATTCTGTCAATTGCTCAACAGTAATTTGTTCACCCACCGTAGAATACTTATGCTCTTGAGAGAAGCCACTAGTGAAACCTATGGCCCCCGGGTCTCTTTCTCATCATATCAATCTCCATCACTTTATTATTGCTTTGCTTTTACTTTTCTTTTACTTTATTTACTTTGCATCTTTATACCAAAAATACCAAAATATTATTTATCATCTCTATCAGATCTCACTTTCGTAAGTGACCGTGAAGGGATTGACAACCCCTAATCGCGTTGGTTGCGTTGAGCTATTGTTTTTGTGTAGGTACGAGGGACTCGAGCGTAGCCTCCTACTGGATTGATACCTTGGTTCTCAAAAACTGAGGGAAATACTTACGCTACTTTGCTGCATCATCCCTTCCTCTTCGGGGAAATCCAAGGCAATGCTCAAGAGGTAGCAAGAAGAATTTTTGGCGCCGTTGCCGGGGAGTCTGCGCAAAAGTCAACATACCAAGTACCCATCACAATATCTATCTCCCGCATTACATTATTTGCCATTTGCCTCTCGTTTTCCTCTCCCCCACTTCATCCTTGCCGTTTTATTCGCCCTCTCTCTCTATCCTCCCTCTCTTTCTCCGTTTGCCTTTTTGCCCATTTGCTTTTTGTTTGCTCGTGTGTTAGTTTGCTTGTTTGTCGCGATGGCTCAAGATAATACTAAATTATGTGACTTCACTAATACCAATAATAATGATTTCCTTAGTACTCCGATTGCTCCTCTTACCGATGCTGAATCTTGTGAAATTAATACTGCTTTGTTGAATCTTGTCATGAAAGATCCGTTCTCCGGCCTTCCTAGTGAAGATTCTGCTACCCATCTTAATAGCTTCGTTAATTTGTGTGACATGCAAAAGAAGAAAGATGTCGATAATGATATTGTTAAATTGAAGCTATTTCCTTTTTCGCCCAGAGATCGTGCTAAAGCTTGGTTTTCATCTTTTCCTAAAAATAGTATTGATTCATGGAACAAGTGCAAAGATGCTTTTATCTCTAAATATTTTCCTCCCGCTAAGATCATCTCTCTTAGAAACGATGTTATGAATTTTAAACAACTTGATCATGAACATGTTACACAAGCTTGGGAGAGAATGAAATTAATGATACGTAATTGCCCTACTCATGGTTTAAATTTGTGGATGATTGTTCAATTTTTTATGCCGGATTGAATTTTGCTTCTAGAAATCTTTTAGATTCGGCCGTGGGAGGCACTTTTATGGAAATCACTTTAGGAGAAGCCACTAAACTCCTAGATAATATTATGATTAATTATTCTCAATGGCATACTGAAAGATCTACTAAAAAGGTGCATGCGATAGAAGAAATTAATGTTTTGAGTGGAAAGATGGATGGACTTATGAAATTATTTGCTAATAAGAGTGTTTCTTCTCATCCTAATGATGTGCCCTTGTCTACTTTGATTGAGAATAATGATAAATCTATGGATGTGAATTTTGTTGGTAGGAACAATTTTGGTAACAACGCGTATAGAGGAAATTTCAATCCTAGGCCCTATCCTAGTAATCCCTCTAATAATTATGGTAATTCCTACAACAATTCTTATGTAAATTATAATAAGATGCCCTCTGATTTTGAATCTAATATTAAAGAATTTATTTCTTCGCAAAAGAATTTTAATGCTATGATTGAAGAAAATTGCTTAAGATTGATGATTTGGCTAGGAATGTTGATAGAATTGCTCTCGATGTTGATTCTTTGAAACTTAGATCTATTCCACCTAAGCATGATATCAATGAGTCTCTCAAAGCCATGAGAATTTCCATTGACGAGTGCAAAGAAAGAACCGCTAGGATGCGTGCTAAGAAAGATGCCTTTATAAAAGCGTGCTCTTCTAGTTCCTATGAAAATAATGATGGAGATCTAAAAGTTATTGATGTGTCCCCTATTAAATCTTTGTTTTGCAATATGAATCTTGATAATGATGGGACTGAATATGATCCACCTTTACCTAGAAGGCATTCTAAGAATTCGGAATTTGTTGATCTTGATGCTAAATTTGATAAAAGTGGGATTGAAGAAATTAAAACCCTAGATGTTGCTAAACCCACTATTATGGATTTCAAGGAATTTAACTATGAAAATTGCTCTTTAATTGATTGTATTTCCTTGTTGCAATCCGTGCTAAAATCTCCTCACGCTTATAGTCAAAATAAAGCGTTTACTAAACATATCATTGATGCCTTGATGCAATCTTATGAAGAAAAACTTGAATTGGAAGTTTCTATCCCTAGAAAACTTTATGATGAGTGGGAACCAACTATTAAGATTAAAATTAAAAATTATGAGTTTTATGCTTTGTGTGATTTGGGTGCTAGTGTCTCTACTATTCCCAAAACTTTGTGTGATTTACTAGATTTCCGTGATTTTGATGATTGCCCTCTAAACTTGCATCTTGCGGATTCCACTATTAAGAAACCTATGGGAAGTATTAATGATGTTCTTATTGTTGCAAATAGTAATTATGTGCCCGTAGATTTTATCGTTCTTGATAAAGATTGCAATCCTTCTTGCCCTATTATTCTCGGTAGACCTTTCCTTAGAACGGTTGGTGCAATTATTGATATGAAGGAAGGGAATATTAGATTTCAATTTACATTAAAAAAAGGGCATGGAACAATTTCCTAGAAAGAAAATAAAATTACTATATGGATCTATCATGAGAGCCACTTATGGATTGCCTACCAAAGATGGCAATACCTAGATCTATTCTTGCTTGTTATGCCTAGCTAGGGGCGTTAAACGATAGCGCTTGTTGGGAGGCAACCCAATTTTATTTTTATTCCTTTCTTTTTTCTCTTGTTTAGTAATAAATAAATTATCTATCCTCTGTTTTGTTTGTGTTTTTTGTATTTAATTAGTGTTTGTGCCAAGTAGAACCGTTGGGAAGACTTGGGGAAAGTCTTGATTGAACTTGCTGTAAAAAACAGAAACTTTAGTGCTCACGAGAACTGCTTTCATTTTTATTTGGAAAGTGCTATTTAGTTAATTCTTTTTGAAGATGATTAATAGATAAATTCCTTACGTCCAGAAATTTATTTTAGAATTTTTGAGGTTCCAGATCTTGCGCTAGCTACAGATTATTACAGACTGTTCTGTTTTTGACAGATTCTGTTTTTCGTGTGTTGTTTGCTTATTTTGATGAATCTATGGCTAGTAAAATAGTTTGTAATCCATAGAGAAGTTGGAATACAGTAGGTATAACACCAATATAAATAAAGAATGAGTTCATTACAGTACCTTGAAGTGGTCTTTTATATTCTTTCGCTAACGAAGCTCACGAGTTTTCTACTTTAAGTTTTGTGTTGTGAAGTTTTCAAGTTTTGGGTAAAGATTTAATGGATTATGGAACAAGGAGTGGCAAGAGCCTAAGTGAAAGTACGTTATATCGACTAGAGGGGGGTGAATAGGCGATTTTTATGAAATTCTTCACTGAGGAATTTGCCGGTGAGGAAATTCCTTAGCGAAGAACTACTAGCAGCGGAATAAGTACTCAAAAGTAAACATAACAGAATACAAGCATAGTCATCATGATGAAATGAAGACAGGCACAGAGTACAGGAAGCGTAAGCACATGATAACATAGGATGAAGACAAACAGACTGAAGAAATTGAACTGAGGAAATTGAGAAAGTCTTCAGTCAAAGTCTTCAAACACAGATATGAACAAGTACACAACTCAATTATGAGGAAATGAAAGAGTTGAGGAAATCAAACCAGTAAGCTTGGTGAAGACAATGATTTGGTAGACCAGTTCCAACTGCTGTCTCAGTTGTACGTCTGGTTGGAGCGGCTGAGTATTTAAACTCGAGGACACACAGTCCCGGACACCCAGTCCTGAACACGCAGCTCAAGACACCCAGTCCTCACCGTATTCTCCTTGAACTAAGGTCACACAGACCTCGTCCAATCACTTGTGGTAAGTCTTCAGGTGACTTCCGAACCTTCACAAACTTGGTCACTCGGCGATCCACAATTCCTCTTGGATGCTCTAGACCATGACGCCTAACCGTCTGGAAGAAGCACAGTCTTTTAAGGTAACAAGCGTCGGATCGACGCAGGATCAATCTCTTCAGTGATGCTCAATCACTTGGGGTTTTTAGGTGTTTGGGTTTTGGGTTTTTCCTCACTTGATGATTTTCGCTCAAAGTCCTCGGAGGATGGGTTGCTCTCAAATGACAAGTGTCAGTTTCTCTCGGAGCAGCTAACCAGGTAGTGGTTGTAGGGGGCGGCTATTTATAGCCTAGGGAGCAGCCCGACATGATAAGACATAAATGCCCTTCAATGATATGACCGTTAGGTGGATAGATATTTTGGGACAGCTGGCGCATAGCACAGCAACGGTCGGAATTTTGAGTAGCAAAATCCTCAGGGCTATCATGTTCCTCACTGTGTAGGAAATCCGCACTGGCGAATTCCTAACTCCTCAGTCTCTGTCACTGAAGAAATTGACTGAACTGTATGAGATTTCCAATGGCTTCACTCGAAGGGATTGGTAGGTGTAGGATTTTGAGTTGAGCATCACATGGAAATTTTTCCTTAGTATTTCCTCGACCCCCTTTAACAGTACGGTGTTTCCTATGACTCAAGAAAGAGAAAATGAAACTACGAAAACAAAAGTCTTCACGCTTCATGTTCCTCGAATGAATACCAAGTCTTCACGGTCACACCAATTTCTTCACTTTCAAAGTCTTCAGAAAGTCTTCAGAGATCCAAAGTCTTCAGTCGAAGAACTTCATTTTTAGGGGTCGACTTTCTCTGTAAATATCAAACTCCTCATAGACTTATAGACATGTGTACACTCACAAACGCATTAGTCCCTTAACCTATAAGTCTTCAATACACCAAAATCACTAAGGGGCACTAGATGCACTTACAATCTCCCCCTTTTTGGTGATTGATGACAATATAGGTTAAGTTTTCAATGGGGATAAACATATGAAGTGTAAATACTGATATTGAGGAATTTGATTGCAAGATATAGAAGAACTCCCCCTAAAGATGTGCATAGTGAGGAATTTGCTTTTGAAGCAATGCACACTTGAAGAGTTGAATCATGGAGATCTCCCCCTATATCTTGTAATTCATACACGCATTTGACATATAACAGTGAAGAATTTGAAATGCATGATGAAATATGGTGACTGATGTAATTCAGCATGCATGCAATAATATTTAACGAGGAATAAGCATGCAGAAAAACGTCTCAAAAGTATCGGAGCACCATCGGGTTTAAGATTACAACTCGATCCAATAAAGTCTCAGAAGAACGAGAGTTGTAACTTAACAAAAAAACGCCCATATAGAAAGACCCGCTTGAAGACTAACTCAAATTCTCCCCCTTTGTCATCAAATGACCAAAAGGATCAAAAATGAGGACTAACGCCCCTGAAGAAATTCAAGTTGATGAAGGAGCGCCAGCGTTGTTGGGGTCGTTTGTTGTAGTAGGGCCTGCCGCAGTGTCGTCCAAGTCTTCATGTTCATCAGTGTCGCGCGATGAAGAATATGAGCTGGCCACTAGAGAAGGAACCTTGACCTTCTTGAATTTCTTCGGTGGAGGTGCAGAGCAGTCAAAATCTTCTTTGAGACCCATTTTCTTCAGATCGTCTTCACCATACAGATGTGACAGGATTGCCCAGGTGCGACCGAAGACTTGATGGAGGTAGTAATGGTTTTTCTTCACTGCATTGTGTGTGGCAGTCATGTTGTGAAGAAGTGAACCAAACTGACGCTTAACCCATTTGTGATTTCGATCCACCTTCTGGTGAAGACTAAGCAGAAGTTCACGGTCAGTCATCACGCGCGGAGCAGTGGCTTGAGGAGTGGACTTGGGTGCATTGGCAGAGTCATGTGTGGCAGAGTCATCGTTGGTGGAATAAGATGCAGCTTTGCGAAATTGATCATCCAATGGACGAATGCCTTCATCTATTACAGCTGGTGCCTTGCCCTTTCCATCAACTGAGGAATATGTCTGCTTGAGGACTTCAATTGGGGGCAAGTAGCTGAGGTGATTCTGGAAATCAGCTTTGTAGTTGAGTGAAGACCTTGTCCTAAGGAATCTCATAATCCAAGGTGCATAAGGCTTCAGCTCAAACGGAGACAGTGCAACATTTGCCATAGTCCTCATGAAGAAATCGTGATAATTGACAGGAATGCCATGAACGATGTTGAATACCAGATTCTTCATGATGCCAACAATTTCCTCATCAGATGAGTCGTGGCCTTTGATAGGACTGATTGTCCTCGTAAGAATATGATAGACAGTTCTGGGCACGTACAGCAATTCCTTCACGAGGAATTTGGTTCTTGGTGCTTGACCTGGCTTCAAAGGTTTCATCAGCACCTGCATGTAATGATGTGTGAGCTCAGGTTCACTGTAGATGCAGCGAGCTTCTTCAAGGGGAGGACTGAGTGGTAGAGCACGAAGCAATTCAGAGGCTGGTGCAGTGTAGTGAGTGTTTTCAGACATCCAGTCCAGCACCCATGAATTCACATCTTCAGCATCTCCGATGATGTGCAGCGTTGCATAGAATTGAAGAATCAGTTCTTCATTCCAATCGCAGATGTCAGAGCAAAAGTTTAGCAGTCCAGCATCGTGAAGAACACTGAGGACTGGTGCGAAGCACGGCAGAGATTCCATATCCACGTGAGGAATATGCTCATGGTAGAAGATTTTCTCCTTGTTGAACAGCACTGAGGAATAGAAATTGGCTTGACTAGCAGTCCAGAAACGCCTCTTCCTAATGCGAGCAGAGTTATATGGGTTGTAATCTTCGAAGAATACGTGCTCGCCGAAGAAATCATCAGCCTTGAACTTTTGCTTGCGTGAGAATGGATCCTTTGGCTTCGGCAAAGGAGTGTTAGTGAGTTGCATCACGACCTCAGGAATCTCAATCACAGGTTCTTCAGGCTGAGGAATTTCTGGTTCCTCCTCAGTGGCAGTCTGCGTCGTTGGTTGTTCAGCAGCAGCAGTTTCTTCAGCGCTAGTGGCTGGAATTTCCTCATGGACAGATGCAGTTGGATGAGTTTCTTCAGAGCCCATTTGAACAGTTGGTGCAGGCGACTGAGGTATTTGCTGCAGCAGTGTGAACATTGGAGAGTTTGGATGTTGACTGTCTCAGAATTCATCATTGATTACGGGTGTGGAGCAGCCAACGTCCACATCTTCATCTTCCATTTCTTCAACACCAGCCTCTTCAGCTGTGAACTGAGGCATGGGCGAGGAGATGACAGGTGTTGAAGGGATAGCATCCACTTCAATTTCTTCATCAATCTGCTCTGACGAAGCAGCAGAATGATTTTCTTCATCAGATCCGCTAGGGATCTCATATTCTTCACCAAAAGGAACAAGGTCCTTTGATGGCATGGTTGAGATCGGAACAACATCAATGGGATTAGCAAATGAACTTGTCAAAGGCTTCATCTTCTTCAGAGCTGAAGAATCTGAAGTAACTGATGCTTTCCTTTTCTTCACTGCAGCACGCTCTGCAGCCTTGGTCTTCTTCACATCTGATGCAGATAGAAGGATTGGAGTTGAAGTTGGTGCAGGAGCAGCTGAGGAATCTGGTTGATTTTCTTCAAGCACAACTGATACAGTTGCCCTGAGTTCTTCATTTTCTTCAGGCGCACCACTAGTGGGTGCCCTGGCAATTTCTTCAGCGGCTGGAATGTAGTCATCAGCCCTGGAACTCACATTTTCTTCAGCAGCCTGATTGTCATTAGCGGTGCTGGCATTTCTCTTCAGTAGGCTGAGCAGATGCTTTAGCCTGAGGAATTTCCTGTTGCGTTGGGGCTGCAACATTGGAGGTGAACTGTTCTATTATCTTTACAAATATGAATTTGGCTCCCAGCCAGTCAGCATAATAGCGATCAAATTCATCACTTAGTTTCTTGATTTCTGATTGAAGAGCAACAAGTTCTTCAGGTGAAAGTTTCAGAACATTTTGCTTCAGAAAGCGCTCTTTCTTGTACTGCACTTTCTTCACCCTCCTCCCCTGTTCAAATTTCCATTTCTCTTCTTGTATGAAGTGAGTCAGCATGTGACTTTGGCGGGAGTTAGCTTGAAGTCAGGCATGGGAGTGTTGGGGTCCTTGTGCCAAACGTCAATGTATTCGAGGATCAACTTGGGATCCAAAAGAAGTGGCACATTTGTTCCTTTGGCTCTAGCGGCCCTGACTTGCCTGTCTCTGATGATTTCTGCAAGTTCATCATCATCAGCTTCGTCTTCTTCAGACGACACTTGAAAAGCGACTTGTTTCTTCTGAGGACTTGGGCGAGGACCTCGTCTAGTAGTGGCCTTTGTCTTCAGTAGAGAGGGTCCCGTTGAGGAATTAGGTGCAGCTGAGGAACTAGCTGAAGCTCCTGAGGCAATTGAGATGCCTGCAGTCCTTTGGCATGAGGCAAGGTGCACAGGTGCTGAGGACTTTGTTGGAATAGCCGAGGACTTTGGAGGAGCTGGGGGGTTTTGAAGGAGCAGGAGCAGCATGAGGAATCGGCCGTCAGGGCTTTGAGGATTCTGGCCATGAGGGCATTGCTGAGGAACTTGGCCTTGAGGGCACTGTTGGTGAAGCACTTGGCTTGCACACAGGCTTCTTTGACATAGCCTTCTTTGGCTTGACAGCAAAGGCCTCAGCAGAGGCAGCAGCAGCAGCAACAAAGTCTTCATTGAATTTCCTCACTGCTTCTTTGGCTTGCTTAACCAACTTGGCTTGGCGCTTGGCCCATTCATCAGGATAGTCCTCACCGCGCTTGAGGCTGGTGGGATCTGCTATTTGTTCAGGTGCCAATGGAGGTCTTGAGCATGGAGGATTGAGTGTGAATTTCTTCATGTACTTAGGAGTGACATATCTGTACTCCCTCCACTCTCTAGCCCATCTCCTCTCTATCTTCTGAATGCGCACCTTGCGCTCATTCTTGGTTTCCTCAGTAGGTGTGCAGTACCCAGCATATATTTCATCAGGGATCTCAAACACCGTGTTGACCTCAGGCCTCTTTCCTCCTTTCTGTGGCTTCTTACTGTCAGCCATTTTCTTCAGTTGAGGAATTTGGACAATTGAATTCTCTGAAGAAGTATGCAACTTTTCTTCGAGGAACACTGCAAATGAGTTAAGTTGATGAGAACCTAGTGATTCAGCAGCTGACATGAGTACATGTGAACAGAGTATAGTTGCGAGGAATTTGGAGAGGTCATATGCGTTCTCACAAGGTTTTTCAAAAAGAACAAGTTTGAGGAATTTGACCAGATGAGTCTTGAAGAATTTCACTAAGCGTTCTTTGTCTTAGGTTCCAGAGTTGTATAGATCGAAGATCCACACAATTGAGGAATCTTGAAGAAAAATGATGCTTAGAGAAACGAATCAAGAACAGATGACTTGTGAGGTGTTTAGTGTGTGAAGATATGACGAAAAACACCTTTGAAGATTTTGAAGATAATCATTCGAATCAATGAGGGCAGTAAAAGTAACTTTTAATTACCCTGGACGAAGAACATGACGAACTGGAGTGAGGAGATGTGAAGTTCGTCTATGCAGATCTTCCACGCCCTAACTTGGCGGAGGAAGACGGCTACGGGGGGGGCGGAGTGAAGATTTTCGCGGTCGGCGCGAGTACGTCGGCGACGAGGTCGAGGCAGTGAAGCTCTTCCTCATCGGCGGCGATGAAGTAGCGGTGGCGCTAGGGTTTGAGAAGCTCGAGCTGGAGAGAGAGGTCGGGCGGAGTAAAAGAAGTGAGGAAGGGACGGAGGGGTATTTATAGCCACGGTGAAAAACTACTCGCCCGAAGAAATTGGACAAACGTGCCCCTAACCCTTCTCATTCGCATGACAGGTGTCACCCACGTAGTGAGAGGTGGAGATCGTGTTAGATCGTGGGTGAGTGGATAAGTATAACGTGGGATGCGGAACGGTTTGAGCAGCAAAGCCGAAAATTTAGATAAGATAGGTGTTAAAGTTCCGTTCGCAGTTTCTTCAGCTGACAAGGACACAGTGAAAATTTTGAACGAGTTTCAAATAGAACGCACATGAATAATTTGTGAATAGATTGGGTTTAGTATTAGCATAGAGGGGGAAGGGTCCGATCACATTCACTTAGCAGAAAAACCAACTTGAAGCATTAGCAATAAGTGAATGTTGTAGAGGACATAAACTTATATATATATATATATATATATATATATATATATATATATATATATGTTGAAGAATATGAATAATTGAGGAATTTCAACTTTTGATGGGGGCGTGACCCACCATATAAGAATGATGATTTCAGACATCGCATATAATTATCATAGGGTTCTGAGAATCAAATTATTCGTTAATTTCTTCACACTAAGAGTGTTGTTCTTCATTGAATTGAAGAAAAACGTTTCTTCATGTGTTGCACATCTAAGTCATTAATTTTGCATACATGTTAGGATGAGTGTCCTTTTCAAAGAACATTCGAAGATTCTAGGATATTTAGCTCACACCGCAACTTGCTAAATATCTTCTCATCCAAGGGCTTTGTGAAGATATCGGCTAGCTGTTCTTCAGTCTTCACATGCTCAATAGAAATGTTGCCCTTCAACACATGATCATGAAGAAAATGATGACGAATCTGAATGTGCTTTGTCTTTGAGTGCTGAACTGGGTTGTGAGCAATCTTGATGGCACTCTCATTGTCACAGTAGAGAGGCACATTCTTCATGTTGACGCCGTAGTCCTTGAGAGTTTGCTTCATCCATAGCAATTGGGCACAACAAGAACCAGCGGCAATATACTCAGCTTCAGCAGTAGATAGTGATACGCAGTTCGGTTTCTTTGAGGACCAACAAACCAAAGATCGTCCGAGGAAATGACATGTACCAGATGTTGACTTGCGGTCTACACGATCACCAGCATAGTCAGAGTCAGAATATCCAATGAGATCAAAAGCCGAGCCCTTGGGGTACCATAATCCAAGTGTTGGTGTGTGAGCTAGATATCGAAGAATATGCTTCACAGCCTTATGGTGTGATTCCTTCGGTGTAGCTTGAAATCGGGCACACATGCAAACACTAAGCATTATATCTGGCCTAGATGCACATAAGTACAATAAAGAACCAATCATGGAGCGGTATACCTTATGATCGAAGTCAATACCATTTTGATCAGTTCCACATATGGCCATTTGTGGGCATAGGAATTTTGACGCCTTTGCAATCTTGCATGCCGAATTTCCTCAGTACATCCTTGAGGTATTTCTCCTGAGATATGAATATGCCATTGCGTTGTTGACGAATTTGAAGACCTAAGAAGAATTTCAACTCTCCCATCATAGACATTTGATATTCTTCACTCATCATATAGGCAAATTCATCACTATAACGTTGGTCAGTACAGCCAAAGATAATATCATCAACATATATTTGGCACACAAACAATTCACCATCATAAGATTTAGTGAAAAGAGTAGGGTCGAGTGAACCGGGTTTGAAGCCTTTCGTCATGAGGAATTCCTTCAAAGTATCATACCACGCCCGTGGGGCCTGCTTGAGGCCATAGAGGGCCTTGTTGAGTCTGAAGACTTTGTCAGGATTCTTTGGATCTTCAAAACCTGGGGGTTGAGCAACATATACTTCTTCCTCAAGCTTACCATTGAGGAATGCACTTTTCACATCCATTTGATATAAAGTGATATCATGATGGTTAGCATAAGCAAGTAATATGCGAATAGCCTCAAGTCTAGCAACAGGTGCAAAAGTTTCATCGAAATCAATTCCTTCAACCTGTGTGTAGCCTTGAGCTACAAGCCGTGCCTTATTCCTCACCACAAGGCCATTTTCATCTTGCTTGTTGCGGTAGATCCACTTTGTGCCGATGATATTGTGCTTGCGAGGATCTGGACGTTTGACCAGTTCCCAGACATTGTTGAGCTCGAACTGATGTAATTCTTCTTGCATGGCCTGAATCCACTCAGGCTCCAGAAATGCTTCATCTACCTTAGTGGGCTCTGTAATAGAGACAAAAGCATAGTGCCCACAAAAGTTAGACAAATGTGAAGCTTTTGAGCGTGTGAGAGGACCTGGCGCTTTGATGTCATTGATGATCTTTTCAACTTGCACTTCTTTTGCAATGCGAGGATGAGCTGGTTGCCGTTGAAGAATTTGATCAGCGTTTTCTTCAGCACCATTTTCTTCAGCATTTTCTTCAGGTGCATTAGCTCGACGTTCTTCATGTTCTGGAATGAATTCTTCAGCAGATTCTTCAGTAGGAATGACATCCTCAGTAGCCTTGAACTTGATAGTTTCCTCAGGTGCTGGTTCATCTATCACAGTAGGTAGGTGCTCTCTTTGCGAGCCATTAGTTTCATCGAACCGCACATCTACAGTTTCAACAACCTTGTGAAGAACGTTGTTGAAGACTCTGTAGGTGTGCGAGTCCTTTCCGTAACCAAGCATAAAACCTTCATGTGCTTTCGGTGCAAATTTTGAGTTGTGATGAGGATCTCTAATCCAACATTTAGCACCGAAGACTTTGAAATAACTTACATTGGGTTTCTTATCAGTGAGGAGTTCATAGGCAGTCTTCTTGAAGAATTTGTGAAGATATACTCTGTTGATGATGTGGCACGCAGTATCAATTGCCTCAGTCCAGAATCGACGAGGCGTTTTGTATTCATCAAGCATAGTGCGAGCCATCTCAGCAAGAGTCCTGTTCTTGCGCTCCACGACGCCGTTCTGCTGAGGAGTGTAAGGAGCAGATAACTCATGAGTAATACCAAGTTCATCAAGATAGTCATCGAGACCAGAATTCTTGAACTCAGTGCCATTGTCACTTCTGATGTGCTTGATCTTCACACCAAAGTTGGTTGAAGCCCTCGAGGAAAATCGTTTGAAGACTTCCTGCACTTCATGTTTGTAAGTAACAAGGTGTACCCATGTGTAGCGAGAATAATCATCAACAATAACAAAGCCATATTGAGATGCTTCATTTGAAATAGCAGAATAATGATTAGGACCAAAGAGATCCATGTGAAGCAATTCAAATGGGCGAGTAGTGGTCATGATAGTCTTCGCTGGATGCTTGGCCTTGGTCATCTTCCCAGCTTCACAGGCTCCGCATAGGTGATCCTTGAGGAATTTGACATTCTCGATGCCAATGACATGCTTCTTCTTCGCAAGCGTGTGCAAATTCCTCATGCCTGCATGACCAAGTCGTCGATGCCAGAGCCAGCCTTCTGAAGCTTTTGCAAGTAAGCACACGGCTGGTTGTGGTCCTGTAGAGAAATCAACAATATACAGGTCTCCTCTCCTAAAGCCTTCGAAGACTTTGGAATTGTCAGCTTCCATAACCACAACACAACGGTACTTGCCAAAGACAACAACCATATCAAGATCACAAAGCATTGAGACAGACATAAGGTTGTATCCTAAGGACTCAACAAGCATGACTTTGTCCATGTGTCGATCCTTTGTGATCGCAACCTTACCTAGACCCAATACCTGACTTTTGCCTTTGTCAGCAAAGATGATATGCTTCAGATGCGACGGAGATAATGGAGCATCCATCAATAGATTCTTGTCACCAGTCATGTGGTTTGTACATCCACTATCGAGGACCCACTCAGTGGCTTTGGGTTGATCATCCTGCAGATGAATTAGTGCAGCTTACAAACTCATATACTTCATCAGTGAAGAATATGACATCAATTCATCAGATCAATTTCATCAAGCAAAAGAACAGATAAAGCAATATGAGGACGTGAGAAATGAAAGTTCATTTCTTCATGATTAGCCTGCGTCCTATCAGGCATGCTCAGGTCTCCAGCAAATTCTTCAGACGATTACGTACGTCTGGAGACCTGACCCTGCAGAAGAGATTAGTTCTTTTTCTTCACCACCCACATCTGAAGGGGTGGCAAAGAGTTCATCATTCTGCGAGCTCCATACGAGAAGGATGGCATAGAAGCCAGTCCATTTCGTTTCACATAAGAGGGGTTAGAATAAGCATAAGAGTAAGCAGAGAAATTCTTCGAGGACTTATGGACATAATAATTTGAAGAATAATGCACATATCCATAATCCTTAGATCTTCCCTGCGAAACAGACGAGTTAGCACGATGATGTTCATATGAGGACTTTGATCCTTTGAGCAATTTGATCCATGTGAGGAGTTTAGTCCGTATGAAGAATTTGATCTGGGGTTCCTATTCTTCACAGGTGGCGTCATGATGACATTCACCTGAAGATTTTCAAGGCATCTTTTGGGAACCCAGATTTTCTTCATAGGGGAGCCGTTCCTGCAGTTAGTGCCAACATATCTAGCAAATACTTCACCATTCTGATTTTTGAATAGTTTATAGTTGGAGTCAAATGACTCATCATCAGAATGAGGAGATTCACATGCAAATCCAGATAAGTTAGATGGATCAACTGGAGGTCCCTTTGCAGCAACCCATGTAGTTTTGGGGTACTGCTCAGGCTTCCAATATGTACCATCAGCATTGAGTTTCCTCTCAAAGGCAATACCCTCTTTCCTAGGGTTCCTGTTGAGGATCTGCTTTTTAAGCACATCACAAAGAGCCTGATGCCCTTTGAGGCTTTTGTACATGCCTGTCGTGTACAATTCCTTCAGCCCTGCATCGTCAGTGATACTAGCAATGTCCTCAGATGAGGAATTAGTGATAGCAGAGGCATGTGAAGAATTTGAAACATTAGCAGCATTTGAACATTCAGGTGAAGAATTAGCAGTTTCACGTTCAATGCATTTCAAACATGGAGGAACAAATTCTTCCTGAGAAGCGCTGATTTGTTGAGCAAGTAATGAATCGCGCTCCTTCTGAAGATCTTCATAACTCACTCTTAGCTTTTCAAGATCTTGCTTTCTTTGAAGAAATTCATAAGAAAGCTTCTCATGATCGGATAAGAGAGTGTTATGATGACTTTGAAGATTGTCAAACCTAGTCTGAAATCTCTGAAGATTTTCAGTCAAGGCTTTAGTGCGATCCATTTCTTCACCCAACATATCATCACTTTTGTCTAGCATGTTTTGAACCTTTTCTAAAGCCCTTTGTTGTTTTACAGCAATCTTAGCAAGTTTAGAATAGCTGGGCTTAAGGTTTTCATCAGATTCATTCTCACTTGATTCAGATGAGGTATATTTGAGTACCTTGGCACCCTTTGCCATGAAGCAATAGGTGGGAGCGTAGTCATCATCCCCTTCATCAGCTTTGTTGGTGAGGTCATTTTCTTCAGTGTTGAAGATAGACTTGCTGACGAATGCAGTAGCGAGAGCTAGGCTCGCCACTCCGGATTCGGACTCCTCAGATGACTCCTCTTCCTCATTTTCTTCAGATTCAGCCTCAGAGTCCATTTCCTTGCCAATGAATGCCCTGGCCTTCTTGGAGCTGCTCTTCTTGTGATATGAAGGCCTTGAGGATTTTGATGATGAGGATTTTGTGGATTTCTTCTTTTTCTTCGCATCATCAGAACTGTAATCCTTGTATTTCTTCTTCTTTGATTCCTTTTCCCATTGAGGACAATCTTGAATGTAATGTCCAGGCTTCTTGCATTTGTGGCAGAGCCTCCTCTTGTAGTCACTGGATGAGGAATCACTGCTCCTTGAGGGTCTTCCAAGGCGACCACGTCTTGAGAACTTTTGGAACTTCTTCACAAGCAGAGCCAGATCATGGCTTAGTTCTTCAGGATCACCAAGGCTGCTACCAGAGTCTTCATCTTCGGACTCAGATACTGCCTTGGCCTTCAGTGCACGTGTTCTGCCATAGCTTGAACCATAGAGATCTCTCTTTTCAGCAAGTTGGAACTCATGAGTATTTAGCCTTTCGAGAATATCAGCGGGATCAAGTGACTTGTAATCAGCACGTTCTTGTATCATCAATGCCAGAGTGTCAAATGAGGAATCAAGCGATCTCAGCAATTTCTTCACCACCTCATGGTCGGTGATGTCAGTGGCACCAAGTGCTTGAAGCTCATTTGAGATGTCAGTGAGGCGATCGAAGGTTTGTTGAACATTTTCATTGTCGAGTCTTTTGAAGCGGTTGAAGAGATTGCGAAGAACATCAACTCGAGAGTCACGCTGAGTTGAGACTCCTTCATTCACTTTGAACAACCTGTCCCAGATAAGCTTCGTTGTCTCCAAAGCACTCACTCTGCCATATCATCCATTGCTTAGATGGCCACATATGATATTCTTCGCTTGAGAGTCGAGTTGCTTGAATCTCTTCACATCAGCAGCATTCAGAGAAGGTGTGACTGAGGGAACACCATTTTCCACAACATACCAGAGATCGTTATCAATTGCTTCAAGATGCATTCGCATCTTATTCTTCTAGTAGGGGTAGTCCGTCCCATCGAAGGTAGGACACCCAGCAGAGATCTTGATCATACCTGCGGTCGACATAACTAAAAACTCTAGGCGGTTAAACCAAAATCACACAGAACAAGGGAGTACCTTGCTCTGATACCAATTGAAAGTGTGTTATATCGACTAGAGGGGGATGAATAGGCGATTTTTATGAAATTCTTCACTAAGGAATTTGCCGGTGAGGAAATTCCTTAGCGAAAATCTACTAGCAGCGGAATAAGTACTCAAAAGTAAACATAACAGAATACAAGCATAGTCATCATGATGAAATGAAGACAGACACATAGTACAGGAAGTGTAAGCACAGGATAACACAGGATGAGGACAAACAGGCTGAAGAAATTGAACTGAGGAAATTGAGAAAGTCTTCAAACACAGATATGAACAAGTACACAACTCAATTATGAGGAAATGAAAGAGTTGAGGAAATGGAACCAGTAAGCTTGGTGAAGACAATGATTTGCTAGACCAGTTCCAACTGTTGTCTCAGTTGTACGTCTGGTTGGAGCGGCTGAGTATTTAAACTCGAGGACACACAGTCCTGGACACCCAGTCCTGAACACGCAGCTCAGGACACCCAGTCCTCACCGTATTCTCCTTGAACTAAGGTCACACAGACCTCGTCCAATCACTCGTGGTAAGTCTTCAGGTGACTTCCAAACCTTCACAAACTTGGTCACTCGGCGATCCACAATTTCTCTTGGATGCTCTAGACCATGATGCCTAACCATCTGGAAGAAGCACAGTCTTCAAAGGTAACAAGCGTTGGATCCACGCAGGATCAATCTCTTTAGTGATGCTCAATCACTTGGGGTTTGTAGGTGTTTGGGTTTTAGGTTTTTCCTCACTTGATGATTTTCGCTCAAAGTCCTCGGAGGATGGGTTGCTATCAAATGACAAGTGTCAGTTTCTCTCGGAGCAGCCAACCAACTAGTGGTTGTAGGGGGCGGCTACTTATATCCTAGGGAGCAGCCCGACATGATAAGACATAAATGCCCTTCAATGATATGACGTTAGGTGGATAGATATTTTGGGACAGCTGGCGCATAGCACAACAATGGTCGGAATTTTGAGTAGCAAAATCCTCAGGGCTATCATGTTCCTCACTGTGTAGGAAATCCGCACTGGCGAATTCCTAACTCCTCAGTCAGAACAAATTCCTTAGAGACCAGAAGAACTTCGTCTCTGTCACTGAAGAAATTGACTGAACTGTATGAGATTTCCAATGGCTTCACTTGAAGGGATTGGTAGGTGTAGGATTTTGAGTTGAGCATCACATGAAAAAAAATCCTTAGTATTTCCTCGACCCCCTTTAACAGTACGGTGTTCCCTATGACTCAAGAAAGAGAAAATGAAACTACGAAAACAAAAGTCTTCACGCTTCATGTTCCTCGAATGAATACCAAGTCTTCACGGTCACACCAATTTCTTCATTTTCAAAGTCTTCAGAAAGTCTTCAGAGATCCAAAGTCTTCAGTCGAAGAACTTCATTTTTAGGGGTCGACTTTCTCTGTAAATATCAAACTCCTCATAGACTTATAGACATGTGTACACTCACAAACGCATTAGTCCCTTAACCTATAAGTCTTCAATACACCAAAATCACTAAGGGGCACTAGATGCACTTACACTAAGCTTGGGGATGCCCATGGCACCCCCAAGATAATCTAAGGACACCTAAAAGCCAAAGCTTGGGGATGCCCCGGAAGGCATCCCCTTTTTCGTCTACTTCTATCGGTAACTTTACTTGGAACTATATTTTTATTCATCACATGATATGTGTTTTGCTTGGAGCGTCTTTTATTATTTGAGTCTTTGCTTGTTAGTTTACCACAATCATCCTTGTTGTACACACCTTTTGAGAGAGCCAGACATGATTTGGAATTTGATAGAATACTCTATGTGCTTCACTTATATCTTTTTAGCTTTATAGTTTTGCTCTAGTGCTTCACTTATATCTTTTAGAGCACGGTGGTGGATTTGTTTTATAGAAACTATTGATCTCTCATGATTCACTTAGATTATTTTGAGAGTATTAATAGCATGGTAATTTGCTTAAAATCCTAATATGCTTGGTATGCAAGATTAATAATAAAATTTTCTTATGAGTGTGTTGAATACTAAGAAAAGTTTGATGCTTGATGATTGTTTTGAGATATGGAGGTAATAATATCAAAGTCATGCTAGTTGAGTAGTTGTGAAATTGAGAAATACTTGTGTTGTGGTTTGCAAGTCCCGTAGCATGCACGTATTGTAAACGTTATGCAACAAATTTGAAACATGAGGTGTTATTTGATTGTCTTCCTTATGAGTGGCGGTCGGGGATGAGCGATGATCTTTTCCTACCAATCTATCCCCCTAGGAGCATGCGCGTAGTGCCGAGGTTTTTGATGACTTGTATAATTTTGCAATAAGTATGTGAGTTATTTATGACTAATGTTAAGTCCATGGATTATACTTACTCTCACCCTTCCATCCTTGCTAGCCTCTTCGGTACCGTGCATTGCCCTTTTTCACATTGAGAGTTGGCGCAAACTTCGTCGGTGCATCCAAACCCCATGATATGATACACTCTTTCACACATAAACCTCCTTATATCTTCCTCAAAACAGCCACCATACCTACCTATTATGGCATTTCCATAGCCATTCCGAGATATATTGCCATGCAACTTTCCATCATTCCGTTCATCATGACACATTCATCATTGTCATATTGCTTAGCATGATCATGTAGTTGACATAATATTTGTGGCAAGGCCACCGTTCATAATTCTTTCATACATGTCACTCTTGGTTCATTGCATATCCTGGTACACCACCGGAGGCATTCATATAGAGTCATCTTTGTTCTAGTATCGAGTTGTAATCATTGAGTTGTAAATAAATAGAAGTGTGATGATCATCATTATTAGAGCACTGTCCCAAGTGAGGAATAAAAAAAAGAAAAAAAAAGAAAGGCCATAAAAAAGATAAGGCCCAAAAAAAGAGAAAGGTCATAAAAAAAGAAGGCCCAAAAAAATGAGAGAAAAAGAGAGAAGGGACAATGTTACTATCCTTTTACCACACTTGTGCTTCAAAGTATCACCATGATCTTCATAGAAGAGAGTCTCTCATGTTATTGAAGGAAATTTGCCCTAGAGGCAATAATAAAGTTATTATTTATTTCCTTATATCATGATAAATGTTTATTATTCATGCTAGAATTGTATTAACCGGAAACATAATACATGTGTGAATACATAGACAAACAGAGTGTCACTAGTATGCCTCTACTAGACTAGCTCGTTAATCAAAGATGGTTATGTTTCCTAACCATGAACAAAGAGTTGTTGTTTGATTAACGGGATCACATCATTAGGTGAATGATCTGATTGACATGACCCATTCCATTAGCTTAGCACCCGATCGTTTAGTATGTTGCTATTGCTTTCTTCATGACTTATACATGTTCCCATGACTATGAGATTATGCAACTCCCGTCTGCCAGAGGAACACTTTGTGTGCTACCAAACGTCACAACGTAACTGGGTGATTATAAAGGTGCTCTACAGGTGTCTCCAAAGGTAGATGTTGGGTTGGCGTATTTCGAGATTAGGATTTGTCACTCCGATTATCGGAGAGGTATCTCTGGGCCCTCTCGGTAATGCACATCACATAAGCCTTGCAAGCATTGCAACTAATGAGTTAGTTGTGAGATGATGTATTACGGAACGAGTAAAGAGACTTGTCGGTAACGAGATTGAACTAGGTATTGAGATACCGACGATCGAATCTCGGGCAAGTAACATACCGATGACAAAGGGAACAACGTATGTTGTTATGCGGTCTGACCGATAAAAGATCTTCGTAGAATATGTAGGAGCCAATATGAGCATCCAGGTTCCGCTATTGGTTATTGACCGGAGACGTGTCTAGGTCATGTCTACATTGTTCTCGAACCCGTAGGGTCCGCACGCTTAAGGTTTTGATGACAGTTATATTATGAGTTTATGAGTTTTGATGTACTGAAGTTTGTTCCGAGTCCTGGATGTGATCACGGACATGACGAGGAGTCTCGAAGTGGTCGAGACATAAAGATTGATATATTGGAAGCCTATATTTGGATATCAGAAGTGTTCCGGGTGAAATCGGGATTTTACCGGAGTACCGGGAGGTTACCGGAACCCCCCGGGAGGTATATGGGCCTTAGTGGGCTTTAGTGGAAGAGAGGAGAGGTGCCCAGGGCTGGGCCGCGCGCCCCTCCCCCCCTAGTCCGAATAGGACAAGGAGAGGGGGCCGGCGCCCCCCTTCCCTCTCTCTCTCCTCTTTCCCCCCTCCCGAATCCTATTACAACTAGGAAAGGGGGGAATCCTACTCCCGGAGGGAGTAGGACTCCTCCTGGCGCGCCCTCCCTGGCCGGCCGCACCTCCCCCTTTGATCCTTTATATACGGAGGCAGGGGGCACCCCTAGACACACAAGTTGATCCACGTGATCATATTCTTAGCCGTGTGCGGTGCCCCCTTCCACCATAGTCCTCGATAATATTGTAGCGGTGCTTAGGCGAAGCCCTGTGACGGTAGTACATCTAGATCGTCACCACGCCGTCGTGCTGACGGAACTCTTCCCCGACACTTTGCTGGATCGGAGTCCGGGGATCGTCATCGAGCTGAACGTGTGCTAAAACTCGGAGGTGCCGTAGTTTCGGTGCTTGATCGGTCGGGCCGTGAAGACGTACGACTACATCAACCACGTTGTGCTAACGCTTCCGTTGTCAATCTACAAGGGTACGTAGATCACACTCTCCCCTCTCGTTGCTATGCATCACCATGATCTTGCGTGTGCGTAGGAAATTTTTTGAAATTACTACGAAACCCAACAGTGGCATCCGAGCCTAGGTTTTATACGTTGATGTTATATGCACGAGTAGAACACAAGTGAGTTGTGGGCGATATAAGTCATACTGCTTACCAGCATGTCATACTTTGGTTCAGCGGTATTGTTGGACGAAGCGGCCCGGACCGACATTATGCGTACGCTTACGCGAGACCGGTTCTCCCGACGTGCTTTGCATAAAGGTGGCTAGCGGGTGACAGTTTCTCCAACTTTAGTTGAACCAAGTGTGGCTACGCCCGATCCTTGCGAAGGTTAAAACAGCACCAACTTGACAAACTATCGTTGTGGTTTTGATGCGTAGGTAAGATTGGTTCTTGCTTAAGCCCGTAGCAGCCACGTAAAACATGCAAGAACAAAGTAGAGGACGTCTAACTTGTTTTTGCAGGGCATGTTGTGATGTGATATGGTCAAGACATGATGCTAAATTTTATTGTATGAGATGATCATGTTTTGTAACCGAGTTATCGGCAACTGGCAGGAGCCATATGGTTGTCGCTTTATTGTATGCAATGCAATCGCGTTGTAATGCTTTACTTTATCACTAAGCGGTAGCGATAGTCGTGGAAGCATAACATTGGTGAGACGACAACGATGCTACGATGGAGATCAAGGTGTCGCGCCGGTGACGATGGTGATCACGATGGTGCTTCGAAGATGGAGATCACAAGCACAAGATGATGATGGCCATATCATATCACTTATATTGATTGCATGTGATGTTTATCTTTTATGCATCTTATCTTGCTTTGATTAACGGTAGCATTATAAGATGATCTCTCACTAATTATCAAGAAGTGTTCTCCCTGAGTATGCACCGTTGCGAAAGTTCTTCGTGCTGAGACACCACGTGATGATCGGGTGTGATAGGCTCTACGTTCAAATACAACGGGTGCTAAACAGTTGCACACGCGGAATACTCAGGTTATACTTGACGAGCCAAGCATATACAGATATGGCCTCGGAACACGGAGACCGAAAGGTCGAGCGTGAATCATATAGTAGATATGATCAACATAGTGATGTTCACCAATGAAACTACTCCATCTCACGTGATGATCAGACATGGTTTAGTTGATTTGGATCACGTAATCACTTAGAGGATTAGAGGGATGTCTATCTAAGTGGGAGTTCCTTAAGTAATATGATTAATTGAACCTAAATTTATCATGAACTTAGTACCTGATAGTATCTTGCTTATTCATGTTTGATTGTAGATAGATGGCCCGTGCTGTTGTTCCGTTGAATTTTAATCCGTTCCTTGAGAAAGCAAAGTTGAAAGATGATGGTAGCAATTACACGGACTGGGTCTGTAACTTGAGGATTATCCTCATTGCTGCACAGAAGAATTACGTCCTGGAAGCACCGCTGGGTGCCAAGCTTGCTGCTGGAGCAACACCAGATGTTATGAACGTCTGGCAGAGCAAAGCTGATGACTACTCGATAGTTCAGTGTGCCATGCTTTACGGCTTAGAATCGGGACTTCAACGACGTTTTGAACGTCATGGAGCATATGAGATGTTCCAGGAGTTGAAGTTAATATTTCAAGCAAATGCACGGTTTGAGAGATATGAAGTCTCCAATAAGTTCTATAGCTGTAAGATGGAGGAGAACAGTTCTGTCAGTGAGCATATACTCAAAATGTCTGGGTATAATAATCACTTCATTCAATTGGGAGTTAATCTTCCAGATGATTGCGTCATTGACAGAATTCTCCAATCACTGCCACCAAGCTACAAGAGCTTCGTGATGAACTATAATATGCAAGGGATGAATAAGACTATTCCCGAGCTCTTCGCAATGCTGAAAGCTGCGGAGGTAGAAATCAAGAAGGAGCATCAAGTGTTGATGGTCAACAAGACCACTAGTTTCAAGAAAAAGGGCAAAGGGAAGAAGAAGGGGAACTTCAAAAAGAACAGCAAGCAAGTTGCTGCTCAAGAGAAGAAACCCAAACCTGGACCTAAGCCTGAAACTGAGTGCTTTTACTGCAAGCAGACTGGTCACTGGAAGCGGAACTGCCCCAAGTATTTGGCAGATAAGAAGGATGGCAAGGTGAATGAAGGTATATGTGATATACATGTTATTGATGTGTACCTTACTAGAGCTCGCAGTAGTACCTGGGTATTTGATACTGGTTCTGTTGCTAATATTTGCAACTCGAATCAGGGACTACGGATTAAGCGAAGATTGGCTAAGGACGAGGTGACGATGCGCGTGGGAAATGGTTCCAAAGTCGATGTGATCGCAGTCGGCACGCTGCCTCTACATCTACCTTCGAGATTAATATTAGACCTAAATAATTGTTATTTGGTGCCAGCGTTAAGCATGAACATTATATCTGGATCTTGTTTGATGCGAGACGGTTATTCATTTAAATCAGAGAATAATGGTTGTTCTATTTACATGAGTAATATCTTTTATGGTCATGCACCCTTAAAAAGTGGTCTATTCTTATTAAATCTCGATAGTAGTGACACACATATTCATAGTGTTGAAACCAAAAGATGCAAAGTTGATAATGATAGTGCAACTTATTTGTGGCAGTGCCGTTTAGGTCATATCGGTATAAAGCGCATGAAGAAAGTCCATAATGATGGGCTTTTGGAACCACTTGATTACGAATCACTTGGTACTTGCGAACCGTGCCTTATGGGTAAGATGACAAAAACACCGTTCTCCGGTACTATGGAGAGAGCAACAGATTTGTTGGAAATCATACATACAGATGTATGTGGACCGATGAATGTTGAGGCTCGTGGCGGATATCGTTATTTTCTCACCTTCACAGATGACTTAAGCAGACATGGGTATATCTACTTAATGAAACACAAGTCTGAAACGTTTGAAAAGTTCAAAGAATTTCAGAGTGAAGTTGAAAATCATCGTAACAAGAAAATAAAATTCCTACGATCTGATCGTGGAGGAGAATATTTGAGTTACGAGTTTGGTGTACATTTGAAACAATGTGGAATAGTTTCGCAACTCACGCCACCCGGAACACCACAGCGTAATGGTGTGTCCGAACGTCGTAATCGTACTTTACTAGATATGGTACGATCTATGATGTCTCTTACTGATTTACCGCTATCGTTATGGGGATACGCTCTAGATACGGCCGCATTCACGTTAAATAGGGCACCATCAAAATCCGTTGAGACGACGCCTTATGAGCTGTGGTTTGGCAAGAAACCAAAGTTGTCGTTTCTGAAAGTTTGGGGCTGCGATGCTTATGTGAAAAAGCTTCAACCTAATAAGCTCGAACCCAAATCGGAGAAATGTGTCTTCATAGGATATCCAAAGGAAACTATTGGATACACCTTCTATCACAGATCCGAAGGCAACACTTTTGTTGCTAAATTCGGAAACTTTCTGGAGAAGGAGTTTCTCTCAAAAGAAGTGAGTGGGAGGAAAGTAGAACTTGACGAGGTAACTGTACCTACTCCCTTATTGGAAAGTAGTACATCACAGAAACCTGTTTCTGTGACACCTACACCAATTAGTGAGGAAGATAATGATAATGATCATGAAACTTCAGAACAAGATACTACTGAACCTCGTAGATCAACCAGAGTGAGATCCGCACCAGAGTGGTACGGTAACCCTATTCTGGAAGTCATGCTACTAGATCATGATGAACCTATGAACTATGAAGAAGCGTTGGTGAGCCCAGATTCTGCAAAATGGCTTGAAGCCATGAAATCTGAGATGGGATCCATGTATGAGAACAAAGTATGGACTTTGGTTAACTTGCCCACTGATCGGCAAGCAATTGAGAATAAATGGATCTTCAAGAAGAAGACTGACGCCGACGGTAATATTACTGTCTACAAAGCTCGACTTGTCGCAAAAGGTTTTCAGCAAGTTCAAGGGATTGACTACGATGAGACCTTCTCACCCGTAGCGATGCTTAAGTCTGTCCGAATCATGTTAGCAATTGCCGCATTTTATGATTATGAAATTTGGCAGATGGATGTCAAAACTGCATTCCTGAATGGATTTCTGGAAGAAGAGTTGTATATGATGCAACCAGAAGGTTTTGTCGATCCAAAGGGAGCTAACAAAGTGTGCAAGCTCCAGCGATCCATATATGGACTGGTGCAAGCCTCTCGGAGTTGGAATAAATGCTTTGATAGTGTGATCAAAGCATTTGGTTTTATACAGACTTTTGGAGAAGCCTGTATTTACAAGAAAGTGAGTGGGAGCTCTGTAGCATTTCTGATATTATATGTGGATGACATATTACTAATTGGAAATGATATAGAATTTCTGGATAGCATAAAGGGATACTTGAATAATAGTTTTTCAATGAAAGACCTCGGTGAAGCTGCTTACATATTAGACTTGGTTGATGTAGTCGTACGTCTTCACGGCCCGACCGATCAAGCACCGAAACTACGGCACCTCCGAGTTCGAGCACACGTTCAGCTCGATGACGATCCCCGGACTCCGATCCAGCAAAGTGTTGGGGAAGAGTTCCGTCAGCACGACGGCGTGGTGACGATCTTGATGTACTACCGTCGCAGGGCTTTGCCTAAGCACCGCTACAATATTATCGAGGACTATGGTGGAAGGGGGCACCGCACACGGCTAAGAATATGATCACGTGGATCAACTTATGTGTCTCTGGGGTTCCCCTACCTCCGTATATAAAGGATCAAGGGGGGGTGCGGCCGGCCTAGGAGAGGCGCGCCAGGAGGAGTCCTACTCCCTCTAGGAGTAGGATTCCCCCCCCCCCCAATCCTAGTTGGAATAGGATTCACGGAGAGGGGAATAGAGAGAGGGGGGCCGGCCCCCTCTCCGTGTCCTATTCGGACCAAGGGAGGGGAGGGGCGCGCGGCCCATCTTGGGCTGCCCCTTCTCTTTTCCACTAAGGCCCATATAGCTCCCGGGGGGTTCCGGTAACCTCCCGGTACTCCGGTAAAATCCCGATTTCACCCGGAACACTTCCGATATCCAAACATAGGCTTCCAATATATCAATCTTTATGTCTCGACCATTTCGAGACTCCTCGTCATGTCCATGATCACATCCGGGACTCCGAACAACCTTCGGTACATCAAAATGCATAAACTCATAATATAACTATCATCGTAACCTTAAGCGTGCGGACCCTACGAGTTCGAGAACAATGTAGACATGACCGAGACACGTCTCCGGTCAATAACCAATAGCGGGACCTAGATGCCCATATTGGCTCCTACATATTCTACGAAGATCTTTATCGGTCAGACCGCATAACAACATACGTTGTTCCCTTTGTCACCGGTATGTTACTTGCCCGAGATTCGATCGTCGGTATCCAATACCTAGTTCAATCTCGTTACCGGCAAGTCTCTTTACTCGTTCCGTAATACATCATCTCGCAACTAACTCATTAGTTGCATTGCTTGCAAGGCTTAAGTGATGTGCATTACCGAGAGGGCCCAGAGATACCTCTCCGACGATCGGAGTGACAAATCCTAATCTCAAAATACGTCAACCCAACATGTACCTTTGGAGACACCTGTAGAGCACCTTTATAATCACCCAGTTACGTTGTGACATTTGGTAGCACACAAAGTGTTCCTCCGGCACACGGGAGTTACATAATCTCATAGTCATAGGAACATGTATAAGTCATGAAGAAAGCAACAACAACATACTAAACGATCGGGTGCTAAGCTAATGGAATGGGTCATGTCAATCAGATCATTCAACTAATGATGTGATCCCGTTAATCAAATAACAACTCTTTGTCCATGGTTAGGAAACATAACCATCTTTGATTAATGAGCTAGTCTAGTAGAGGCATACTAGTGACACTCTGTTTGTCTATGTATTCACACATGTATTATGTTTCCGGTTAATACAATTCTAGCATGAATAATAAACTTTTATCATGATATAAGGAAATAAATAATAACTTTATTATTGCCTCTAGGGCATATTTCCTTCACTTTCCCAGTGACAGAAGGGGCAACAAGGCATATATTGTATTGTTGCCATCGAGGATAACAAGATGGGTTTTTTATCATATTGCATGAAACTATCCCTCTACATCATGTCATCTTGCTTAAGGTGTTACTCTCTTTTTAACTTAATACTCTAGATGCATGCTGGATAGCGGTCGATGAGTGGAGTAATAGTAGTAGATGCAGAATCATTTCGGTCTACTTGTCTCGGACGTGGTGCCTATATACATGATCATACCTATGTTGGGGAACGTAGCATAAATTCAAAATTTTCCTACGTGTCACCAAGATCTATCTATGGAGTCATCTAGCAACGAGGGAGGAGTGGATCTACATACCCTTGTAGATCGCGCGCGGAAGCGTTCAAGAGAACGGGGTTGATGGAGTCGTACTCGTCGTGATCCAAATCACCGATGATCCTAGCGCCGAACGGACGGCACCTCCTCGTTCAACACACGTACGGAGCAGCAACGTCTCCTCCTTCTTGATCCAGCAAGGGGGAAGGAGAGGTTGATGGAGATCCAGCAACACGACGGCGTGGTGGTGGAAGTAGCGGGATTCCAACAGGGCTTCGCCAAGCACTGCGGGAGGAGGGAGGTGTGTCATGGGAGGGAGAGGGAGGCGCCAGGGCTTAGGTATGGTTGCCCTCCCTTCCCCCCACTATATATAGGGCCAAGGGAGAGGGGGAGGGCGCAGCCTTGCCCCTTCCTCCAAGGAATGGTGCGGCCAAGGGGGGGAGGAGTCCATCCTCCCCAAGGCACCTCGGAGGTGCCTTCCCCCTTTAGGACTCTTCCTTTTCCTCTTCTCTTGGTGCATGGGCCTCTTGGGGCTGGTGCCCTTGGGCCATATATGCCAAGGCGCACCCCCTACAGCCCATGTGGCCCCCCGGGGCAGGTGGCCCCACCCGGTGGACCCCCGGGACCCTTCCGGTGGTCCCGGTACAATACCGGTGACCCCGAAACTTGTCCCGATGGTCGAAATAGCACTTCCTATATATAATTCTTTACCTCCGGACCATTCCGGAACTCCTCGTGACGTCCGAGATCTCATCCGGGACTCTGAACAACTTTCGGGTTACCGCATACTAATATCTCTATAACCCTAGCGTCACCGAACCTTAAGTGTGTAGACCCTACGGGTTCGGGAGACATGCAGACATGACCGAGACGTTCTCTGGTCAATAACCAACAGCGGGATCTGGATACCCATGTTGGTTCCCACATTTTCCACGATGATCTCATTGGATGAACCACGATGTCAAGGACTTAATCAATCCCGTATACAATTCCCTTTGTCTAGCGGTACGATACTTGCCCAAGATTCAATCGTCGGTATCCCGATACCTTGTTCAATCTCATTACCGGCAAGTCTCTTTACTCGTTCTGTAACACATCATCCCGTGATAAACTCCTTGATCACATTGTGCACATTATGATGATGTCCTACCGAGTGGGCCCAGAGATACCTCTCCGTCACACGGAGTGACAAATCCCAGTCTCGATTCGTGCCAACCCAACAGACACTTTCGGAGATACCCGTAGTGTACCTTTATAGCCACCCAGTTACGTTGTGACGTTTGGCACACCCAAAGCACTCCTACGGTATCCGGGAGTTGCACAATCTCATGGTCTAAGGAAATGATACTTGACATTAGAAAAGCTTTAGCATACGAACTACACGATCTAGTGCTATGCTTAGGATTGGGTCTTGTCCATCACATCATTCTCCTAATGATGTGATCCCGTTATCAACGACATCCAATGTCCATGGTCAGGAAACCGTAACCATCTATTGATCAACGAGCTAGTCAACTAGAGGCTTACTAGGGACATGGTGTTGTCTATGTATCCACACATGTATCTGAGTTTCCTATCAATACAATTCTAGCATGGATAATAAACGATTATCATGAACAAGGAAATATAATAATAATTAATTTATTATTGCCTCTAGGGCATATTTCCAACAGTCTCCCACTTGCACTAGAGTCAATAATCTAGTTCACATCGATATGTGATTAACACTCAAGGTCACGTCCCCATGTGACTAACACCCAAAGAGTTTACTAGAGTCAATAATCTAGTTCACATTTACCATGTGATTAACACTCGATGAGTTCTGGGTTTGATCATGTTATGCTTGTGAGAGAGGTTATAGTCAACGAGTCTGAACCTTTCAGATCCGTGTGCGCTTTACAAATCTCTATGTCATCTCCTAGATGCAACTACTACACTACATGTGTAGCCATTCCAAATAATTGTTCTACTTGGAGCTATTCTAAATTGTTGCTCCATTATACGTATCCCGTATCTCTACTCAGAGCTATCCATATAGGTGTTAAGCTTGCATCGACGTAACCCTTTACGACGAACTCTTTTACCACCTCCATAATCGAGAAAATTCCTTAGTCCACTAGTTACTAAGGATAACTTTGACTGCTGTATTGTGATCCATTATTGGATCACTCTTGTACCCCTTGACTGACTCATGGCAAGGCACATTTCAGGTGCGGTACACAGCATAGCATACTGTAGGGCCTATGTCTTAAGCATAGGGGACGACCTTCGTCCTTTCTTTCTATTCTGCCGTGGTCGAGCTTTAAGTCTTAACTACATACCTTACCACTCAGGCAAGAACTCCTTCTTTGACTGATCCATCTTGAACACCTTCAAGATCATGTCAAGGTATGTGCTCATTTGAAAGTACCATTAAGCATTTTGATCTATCCTCATAGATCTTGATGCTCAATGTTCAAGTAGCTTAATCCAGGCCTTCCATTGAAAAACACTTTCAAATAACCCTATATGCTTTCCAGAAATCCTACGTCATTTCTGATCCATAATATGTCAACAACATATACTCATCAGAAATTCTATAGTGCTCCCACTCACTTCTTTGGAAATACAAGTTTCTCATAAACTTTGTATAAACCCAAAATCTTTGATCATCTCATCAAAGCGTACATTCCAACTCCGAGATGCTTACTCCAGTCCTTAGAAGGATTACTGGAGCTTTGCATACTTATTAGCATCTTTCAGGATTGACAAAACCTTCCGGTTGTATCACATACAACCTTTCCTCAAGAAAATCGTCGAGGAAACAATGTTTTGACATCCTATCTGCAATATTTCATAAATAATGCAGTAATCGCTAATATAATTCCAACAGACTCTTAGCATCGCTATGAGTGAGAAAGTCTCATCGTAGTCAACTCCTTGAACTTGTCGGGAAACATCTTAACGACAAGTCGAGCTTTCTTAATGGTGACATTTACCATCATTGTCCGTCTTCCTTTTAAAATCCATCTATACTCAATAGCCTTACGACCATCGAGCCATTCTGCCAAAGTCTACACTTTGTTTTCATACATGGATCCTCTCTCGGATTTTATGGCCTCGAGCCATTTATCGGAATCCGGGCCCACCATCGCTTCTCCATAGCTCTTAGGTTCATTGTTGTCTAGCAACATGACTTCCAAGACAGGATTACATACCACTCTGAAGTAGTATGCATGCTTGTCATCCCACGAGGTTTGGGAGTGACTTGATCCGAAGTCTCATGATCAATATCATAAGCTTCCACTTCAATTGGTGTAGGTGCCACAGGAACAACTTCATGTGCCCTGCCACACACTAGTTGAAGAGACGGTTCAATAACCTCATCAAGTCTCCACCATCCTCCCACTCAATTCTTTCGAGAGAAACTTTTCCTCGAGAAAGGACCCGATTCTAGAAACAATCCCTTATTGCTTTCGGATCTGAGACAGGAGGTATACCCAACTGTTTTGGGTGTCCTATGAAGATGCATTTATCTGCTTTGGGTTTGAGCTTATCAGCCTGAAACCTTTTCACATAAGCGTCATAGCCCCAAACTTTTTAAGAAATGACAGCTTAGGTTTCCCTAAACCATAGTTCATACGGTGTCATCTCATCGGAATTACGTGGTGCCCTATTTAAAGTGAATGTGGTTGTCTCTAATGCCCAACCCATAAACTATCGTGGTAATTTGATAAGAGACATCATGGTATGCATCATATCCAATAGGGTGCAGTTATGATGCTCGGACACACCATCATACTATGGTGTTCCAGGTTGTATTAGTTGTGAAACAATTTCCACAATGTCTTAATTATGTGCCAAACTCGTAATTCAGATATTCATCTCTATGATCATATCATAGATATTTTATCCTCTTGTCACGACGATTTTTCAACTTCACCCTGAAATTACTTGAACCTTTCAATAATTCAGACTCGTGATTCATCAAGTAAATATACTCAACATCTACTCAAATCATCTGTGAAGTAAGAACATAATGATATCCACTACACGCCTCAGCACTCATTGGACTGCACACATCAAAATGTATTACTTCCAACAAGTTGCTTTCTAGTTCCATTTTACTGAAAACGAGGCTTTTAGTCATCTTGCCCATGTGGTATGGTTTGCATGTCTCAAGTGATTCAAAATCAAGTGAGTCCAAACGATCCATTTGCATGGAGTTTCTTCATGCATATACACCAATAGACATGGTTCGCATGTCTCAAACTTTTCAAAAACGAGTGAGCCCAAAGATCCATCAACATGGAGCTTCTTCATGCGTTTTATACCGATATGACTTACGTGGCAGTGCCACAAGTAGGTGGTACTATCATTACTATCTTTTGGCATGAACTTGTGTATCACTACGATCGAGATTCAATGAACCATTCATTTTAGGTGTAAGACCATTGAAGGTATTATTCAAATAAACAGAGTAACCATTATTCTCCTTAAATGAATAACCATATTGCGATAGACATAATCCAATCATATCTATGCTCAACGCAAACACCAATCTTGATGGTAGAGGGAGCATACGATATTTGATCAACCTTGGAAATACTTCCAACACATATCATCATCTCACCTTTAGCTAGTCTCCGTTTATTCCGTAGCTTTTATTTCGAGTTACTAACACTTAGCAACCGAACCGGTATCTAATACCCTGGTGCTACTAGGAGTACTAGTAAAGTACACATCAACACAATGTATATCCAATATACTTCTATCGACTTTGCCAGCCTTCTCATCTACCAAGTATCTAGGGTAATTCTGCTCCAGTGGTTGTTCCCCTTATTACAGAAGCACTTAGTCTCGGGTTTGGGTTCAACTTTGGGTTTCTTCACTAGAGCAGCAGCTGATTTGCCGTTTCATGAAGTATCCCTTCTTGCCCTTGCCCTTCTTGAAACTAGTGGTTTCACCAACCATCAACAATTGATGCTCCTTCTTGATTTCTACTTTTGTGGTGTCAAACATCGCGAATGTCTCAAGGATCATCATATATGTCCCTGATATATTATAGTTCATCACGAAGCTCAAGTAGCTTGGTGGTAATGACTTCGGAGAAACATCACTTTCTCATCTGGAAGATCAACTCCCACTCGATTCAAGCGATTGTTGTACTCAGACAATCGGAGCACAAGTTCAACAATTGAGCTTTTCTCCCTTAGTTTGCAGGCTAAGAAAATCGTCGAAGGTCTTATACCGCTTGACGTGGGCATGAGCCTGAAATCCCAATTTCAGCCCTCGAAACATCTCATATGTTTCGCGATGTTTCAAAACGTCTTCGGTGCCTCAACTCTAAGCCGTTTAACTGAACTAGTTATCAAAATGTGTATGTCAGATGTTCGCAACATCCATAGACAACGTTCGAGGTTCAGCACACTGAGCGGTGCATTAAGGACATAAGCCTTCTATGAAGCAATGAGGACAATCCTCAGTTTACGGACCTAGTCCGCATAATTACTACTATCAACTTTCAACTAAATTTTCTCCAGGAACATATCTAAATAGTAGAACTGAAGCGCGAGCTACGACATAATTTGCGAAGACCTTTTGACTATGTTCAGGATAATTAAGTTCATCTTGTGAACTCCCACTCAGATAGACATCCCTCTAGTCATCTAAGTGATTACATGATCCGAGTCAACTAGGCCGTGTCCGATCATCACGTGAGACGGTCTAGTCAACATCGGTGAACATCTTCATGTTGATCGTATCTTCTATACGACTCATGCTCGACCTTTTGGTCTTCTGTGTTCTGAGGCCATGTATGTACATGCTAGGCTTGTCAAGTCAACCTAAGTGTTTGCATGTGTAAATCTGTCTTACACCCGTTGTATGTGAACGTCTGAATCAAACACCCGATCATCACGTGGTGCTTCGAAACGATGAACTTTCGCAACGGTGCACAGTTAGGGGGAACACCTTCTTGAAATTTTAGTGAGGGATCATCTTATTTACTACTGTTGTTCTAAGTAAACAAGATGCATAAACATGATAAACATCACATGCAATCAAATAGTGACATGATATGGCCAATATCATATTGCTCCTTTTGATCTCCATCTTCGGGGCTCCATGATCATCATCGTCACCGGCATGACACCATGATCTCCATCATCGTGTCTTTATGAAGTTGTCTTGCCAACTATTACTTCTACTACTACAGCTAACGGTTAGCAATAAAGTAAAGTAATTACATGACGTTTATGTTGACACGCAGGTCATAAATAAATTAAGACAACTCCTATGGCTCCTGCCGGTTGTCATACTCATCGACATGCAAGTCGTGATTCCTATTACAAGAACATGATCAATCTCATACATCACATATATCATTCAACACATCCTTTGGCCATATCACATCACATAGCATACCCTGCAAAAACAAGTTAGACGTCCTCTAATTGTTGTTGCATGTTTTACGTGGCTGCTATGGGTTTCTAGCAAGAACGTTTCTTACCTAGCAAAAAACCACAACGTGATATGCCAATTGCTATTTACCCTTCATAAGGACTCTTTTCATCGAATCCGATCCGACTAAAGTGGGAGAGACAGACACCCGCTAGCCACCTTATGCAACTAGTGCATGTCAGTCGGTGGAACCAGTCTCACGTAAGAGTACGTGTAAGGTCGGTCCGGGCCGCTTCATCCCATGATGCCGCCGAATCAAGATAAGACTAGTAACTGCAAGCATATTGAACAAAATCAACACCCACAACTACTTTGTGTTCTACTCGTGCATAGAAACTACACATAGACCTAGCTCATGATGCCACTGTTGGGGAACGTAGCATAAATTCAAAATTTTCCTACGTGTCACCAAGATCTATCTATGGAGTCATCTAGCAACGAGGGAGGAGTGGATCTACATACCCTTGTAGATCGCGCATGGAAGCGTTCAAGAGAACGGGGTTGATGAAGTTGTACTCGTCGTGATCCAAATCACCGATGATCCTAGCGCCGAACGGACGGCACCTCCGCGTTCAACACACGTACGAAGCAGCGACGTCTCCTCCTTCTTGATCCATCAAGGGGGAAGGAGAGGTTGATGGAGATCCAGCAACACGACGGCGTGGTGGTGGAAGTAGCGGGATTCCAACAGGGCTTCGCCAAGCACTGCGGGAGGAGGGAGGTGTGTCATGGGAGGGAGAGGGAGGCGCCAGGGCTTAGGTATGGTTGCCCTCCCTTCCCCCCACTATATATAGGGCCAAGGGAGAGGGGGAGGGCGCAGCCTTGCCCCTTCCTCCAAGGAAGGGTGCGGCCAAGGGGGGAGGAGTCCATCCTCCCCAAGGCACCTCGGAGGTGCCTTCCCCCTTTAGGACTCTTCCTTTTCCTCTTCTCTTGGCGCATGGGCCTCTTGGGGCTGGTGCCCTTGGCCCATATAGGCCAAGGCGCACCCCCTACAGCCCATGTGGCCCCTCGGGTCAGGTGGCCCCACCCGGTGGACCCCCGGGACCCTTCCGGTCGTCCCAGTACAATACCGGTGACCCCGAAACTTGTCCCGATGGTCGAAATAGCACTTTCTATATATAGTTCTTTACCTCCGGACCATTCCGGAACTCCTCGTGACGTTCGGGATCTCATCCGGGACTCCGAACAACTTTCGGGTTACCGCATACTAATATCTCTATAACCCTAGCGTCACTGAACCTTAAGTGTGTAGACCCTACGGGTTCGGGAGACATGCAGACATGACCGAGACGTTCTCCGGTCAATAACCAACAGCGGGATCTGGATACCCATTTTGGTTCCCACATGTTCCACGATGATCTCATCGGATGAACCACGATGTCAAGGACTTAATCAATCTCGTATACAATTCCCTTTGTCTAGCGGTACGATACTTGCCCGAGATTCGATCGTCGGTATCCCGATACCTTGTTCAATCTCGTTACCGGCATTCTTTACTCATTCCGTAACACATCATCCCGTGATAAACTCCTTGATCACATTGTGCACATTATGATGATGTCCTACCGAGTGGGCCCAGAGATACCTCTTCGTCACACGGAGTGACAAATCCCAGTCTCGATTCGTGCCAACCCAACAGACACTTTCGGAGATACCCGTAGTGTACCTTTATAGCCACCCAATTACGTTGTGACGTTTGGCACACCCAAAGCACTCCTACGGTATCCGGGAGTTGCAAAATCTCATGGTCTAAGGAAATGATACTTGACATTAGAAAAGCTTTAGCATACGAACTACACGATCTAGTGCTATGCTTAGGATTGGGTCTTGTCCATCACATCATTCTCCTAATGATGTGATCCCGTTATCAACGACATCCAATGTCCATGGTCAGGAAACCGTAACCATCTATTGATCAACGAGCTAGTCAACTAGAGGCTTACTAGGGACATGGTGTTGTCTATGTATCCACACATGTATCTGAGTTTCCTATCAATACAATTCTAGCATGGATAATAAAGGATTATCATGAACAAGGAAATATAATAATAATTAATTTATTATTGCCTCTAGGGCATATTTCCAACAACCTAGATATTCTCATAACTATGCTCAATTCTGTCAATTGCTCAACAGTAATTTGTTCACCCACCGTAGAATACTTATGCTCTTGAGAGAAGCCACTAGTGAAACCTATGGCCCCCGGGTCTCTTTCTCATCATATCAATCTTCATCACTTTATTATTGCTTTGCTTTTACTTTGCTTTTACTTTATTTACTTTGCATCTTTATACCAAAAATACCAACAATATTATTTATCATCTCTATCAGATCTCACTTTCGTAAGTGACCGTGAAGGGATTGACAACCCCTAAGCGCGTTGGTTGCGTTGAGCTATTGTGTTTGTGTAGGTACGAGGGACTCGGGCGTAGCCTCCTACTGGATTGATACCTTGGTTCTCAAAAACTGAGGGAAATACTTACACTACTTTGCTGCATCATCCCTTCCTCTTCGGGGAAATCCAACGCAATGCTCAAGAGGTAGCATCGGTACCTCGAGAGGAGGTGCCACGATGTCGGCTTCGCCGGGCAACAAAGCTTACCTTGTTGGTGGCGGGCGGGGCGAATGACGGTTTCTCCGTTCCCTGTGGATCCCGAGGAGGGTAGTCGGGGCCCATAGCCGCGACAGCGCGGTCGCCTGGTAGCGATATGTGGCTGAAGTTTCCTCCCGTCAAAATTTGTGTGATCGGGAGGTGTCATTGGATTCATGAGAGTGGTTCTTCTACACCCACTCTCGGTGCACCCACGGTGCGCCCACGCAAGAAAACATATCAAACCACTTTTTAAAAATCAGAAAAATTGTGGAAATGATCATTAACAAATGTTAGAGAGGCTTGCAAAATTTGGTGGTCAAATAACATTCGAGGAGCTCTCTATAAAAAAGACAAATTCACTGAAAATTAGTCAAAATGTAAGTGCACTGTTTGAGCAGATTTTGTAATTTTGTCTTTTTTGTAGAGAGCTCCTCAAATGTTATTTGACCATAAAACTTTGCAAGCCCCATAACATTTGTTGATGATCATTTCCACAATGAAGGTGGGTGCAGGCGTGCAGCCGCTACTTTCCCTTGATTCACATGATAAGATGTATTTTTCATCGAGCCTAGGATAATACTCCTCTATAAAGAAATATAAGAGTGTTTAGATCACTAAAAGAAGTATTTTTTCTATGAATACAAATGATTGATTCATATCTTACACAAGAATTAGGATTGTTATATTCCTACAAACCAAAAGGCTAAAAAATCGTACAAAATTCTTGTAGATCGAAGAGGCTTAAGAATGAGGGAAATGTTTCTTCTCACTTGAATGATAATTGGGTTTCATCCGCTGCCTCTGTTGTGCGACGCGTGTCCATGTGAGGGCCCACCCACCGCTAGACCTGTGCATGGGCAACCTAGCCCGGAGACCCGAGCCCGAAGGCCCAGCATCCGGGTTGGGCCCGTGCTCCATTTTCCCGCCCGAAGCCCGACATGAAAGCCAAAAAGGCCCGAAATGGCAACAAATGTATATTTTATTTGAAATATAAGTATATTATATTATTTTAATATCTAGAATATAATTATTTGAATTGAAAAATGGCACTGTTCATGTGCTTTGGGTCGGGCCCGCTTAGGATTTTTGCTTAGGGCTTTACAAAGCCTGGGCCGAAACCCAACCTGGCCTAGGGTTTGAACAGGTTTACCCACCGCTATCACACCCAACCTTATCCCAACAAATACGGCTGCCCACACATTTCCCCTCCATTGATTCTTCTTCTTCCCTAGGAATCCCCTTCAATTTCTTCTCATCGCATGTCTACACCTTGCATCGTTGTCTTCGCAGGGGTATACATGTCGTACATCACCTCCGACGAGCACACCCTCGGCGGGAGCAAGATAGCTACACCGTCCGCTGGGACGACAAGCGCGCCGCCACCAGCGTCCTCCTCTCCAAGGTATGCACACCAGCGTCCGACCGGTAATTCATCTGATCCAATCAAGACTACCGACATGGTTTGCTCAAGCACGCACGGTGGTGATCCGTCATTTTTTTACACAGGTGCTGTTGTAGAATAGGGGCGGAGGGCTTGTGCACATACAAGGTTCACACCGACAAATACATCCGGTGCAATGCTTTGCAACTAGGGTTATGTTTCTGAAACATTTGTGTTGTTGCAATGGTTTGCAGCGGGGTTGTGTGTTTAAAACATCTGCGATATTGCAACAGTGGTCACAGTGCGATTTCTGTAAGATAAGTATTGTTTCAAAGGGGGGAATGGTTCATACGAGATTGCAACAATGCTCTTGTTGCAGAGGATCGAGTGCAACACTTGGCTTGTTGCAAAGGCCGACACTCACATGGGAGAGATAAAATGACTTATCGTGACTCCATCAAACGGTTGTCGAGACGATGGATCTCTTTAGATTATCATCCGACCAATACGTATCACTGTTCTAATAATAACTATCTCTAGAGTTTAACTGTCTTCTTATATTACTCCCTATGTCTCATAATGTAAGATGTTTTTTGACACTAATGCGGTGTTAAAAAACATCTTATATTATGAGACGGAGAGGGTAGTTTATAGAGAAGTAGTAGTTTTCAAAAATATTATTAAGATTGAAGTTATACGGGAGGCTAAGGAATGAGACAAAAGCTGGCTCCAGCTCCCTTGACACGAGCGCACCTGCAGCGTTGGATCGTGGATCCAATGGTTAGCAAATTTTACGATGCTCCGAGATAGGAAAGAAACGAGACAAAAACTGGCTCCAGCTCCGGTCTCCAGCCAGAATCCTGCCCAAACTCCTGGATCCCTCCTTACCAGAGCGCACCGTTAAAAACGCCACGTGCCAAACTAAACCTTTGCCCCAGCGCGACACCCCATCTTCTCCGGTTGTGAGGCCCCGTGCTGCCTCCTCCTCCTCTCTCTCTCTACCGACGCCGCCCCCGCCAGAGAGAAACCCTAGCCTAGGGTTCCACGCGCCGCCGCCGCCGCCGACGTCGACCCCGCGTCGCCCTCCCCCCGAGCTCGCCATGGACGCGGGCCGCAAGAGGGCCGTGCCGGAGGGCACCAACGGCGGCGCCGCCGTCAAGCGCGCCAGAGGTGAGCAGCCTCGTTCTCGCCCCCCCTCCTGGTTTCTGGTTTCGTTGCCCCGCTCTGGCTGGATGGGGCTCCTTAGGGTTTTCGTTCCCGTCCCTTTGCCGGATCTGGGAGGCGCTGGTTCGCTTCGTTGCGTGGGTGGCGAGAAGCCGGGTTTCGGTTGGTGGATGGGACGGGGATATCGGGGGCTGCTAGGAGCTTGTAGCGAGCCTGAAATTTTCTGCGGTCTGTATTGAACGGGTTTCATGGCTTGCTGCCGTGTAGGTTCTTGCGGGGATTTGTTTTGTTTTTTTTTTCTTCCAAAGATCTGAAGATGTGATTCGCTTGCTTTTTTCCCGGGGGAGGGGGTTGGGGCAAATTATTAGCAGGATCTAGGCTAGTACTATTCTGGTAGAGAGGATCCTTTCTTAAATGTTCTGTTGTGTTAATTACAAGCCACGCTGACGTTGGCATCCGGTGCCCAAAGCAGAAATATACGGATAGTCCTAATTTAAATCGTTGGCATAGCTCTGCTTGGGGTACTGGAGTTAATTCCAGCATTTAGTTTTTATTACAATATCTCTGTGCTAGTATTAAATTATTAAATTATTAGTATATGTTTTCTTACAAGTGCCAAGATTTTAGTAAAATCAACACGGTATTAACTGGTGGAAGTAATAAATTTGGTGTAGCAGAATCGGAGTCGGTTCAAACGGGTGTAGGAAGCAAATCGAAGCCATGCACCAAATTTTTCAGGTTATAATCCAACCTAAAATCCACTCCCACCTGGTAACATCTATTATTATTATTATGCAATTTGCTGTTATTTTTCATTAAAATTCTGCTATCTTGCTAAAAATTGTTATTGATGCTAACGAATGGGTCAAGCAAGGTTCTACTACAGGTTCCTCATCTAACTCAAGCTTAAGAATGAATATCCAGTGGAGTAAAAATTAGTACAGCCGGTGTGTATATCGTTGTGAAAATTGGAAGAATGCAACAAGAATTATAAGGATATGTAACTTGCTTTCAGATGGAAAATCAGTCAGTAACACAATGGCACAGATTCACCTGCAGAAACCAAGATAAGAAGATTGAACATGTTAATGGGGAGCAATTGAGTGTTCATCTAGATCGTTGATAATCCAGTATCACTCATGGATGTTTTGACTATCTAGTACCAATGCCATACCTACTTGCAAAGATATTTTTATTTTATATATTTATAATTTCCAGTTTATGATGTTAAGCTATCTTTGGTTTTGTTATAAGTTACAAAGTGTCTTCATTATGTGGAGGTAATCAGGTATCATGGAAGTAGAATAGCTCACAACAATATTGGAAGATAAAATTGAAAACACTTCTTATTGAGAAACTACAACATTACTCTAAAATGTACTCTGCTATTTTGATATTCTATATATTTATGACATAAAAATTGACTGTAGTAGATATATGGTGAAGCATCTGTGGTTGTCCACATAGTAGTGATACTGTGTGTACACATCAAACATAGGATCTAAGTATCGTCTGTACACTACACATCAGAAGTAGAATCTAAGTATCGTCTGTACACTACACATCAAAAGTAGAATCTAAGTGTCCCCATAGTACTGATAATGTTTGGTTCTTTTCATTCACCAGATGCCTCTCATTAGTTAATATAATAATACTGTCATCTTGTTCAACTAAATAGATCATGATCTTTTTTCATCAGTATTGGCTGCATTATAAATCATCAGTCGTGTTACAGTTTAGATTGTTGTGTAAGTTCGCTTGCTTATGTGATACTCTCTGTGTGCAGCACTGCTGGTTGTCCCTTTGGTTCAAGTTGCCATTTTCTCCATAACTTCCCTGGAGGTCACCAGGCTGTTTCAAAGATGACCAACTTGGGTGGTCCAGCTGTTTCAGCTCCTCAAGGAAGAATGCCCATGGGACCTGGTGTTCCTGATGGGCCACCTACACCCAGCTTGAAGACTCGCTTGTGTAACAAGTTCAACACAGCAGAAGGCTGTAAATGGGGGAACAAGTGTCATTTTGCTCATGGAGAGAGGGAGCTCGGAAAGCCCATGCTGTTGAACAACTCGATGGCACCTCCAATGGGACCAAGACCCAACGGTCACTTCCAGCCCTCACCGATGCCTGGCCCAGACATGGTTCCTCCCTCAACCTTTGGCGCATCGGCCACAGCCAAGATCAGTGTTGATGCATCCCTTGCTGGCGCCATTATTGGGAAAGGTGGAGTCAACACGAAGCACATATCCCGAATGACTGGGGCCAAGCTAGCCATCCGGGATAATGAGGCAGACCCCAACCATAAAAACATTGAGCTCGAGGGATCGTTCGATCAGGTCAACCATGCGAGTGCAATGGTGAAAGAGCTGATTCTCCGCATTGGCGGCAACGCCCCTCCTCAAGCAAAGAACCCGGGGAGGGGGCCTGCAGGTGGTGGTGGGGGAAGCAACTTCAAGACCAAGCTGTGTGACAACTTCAACAAAGGCTCTTGCACATTTGGAGACAGATGCCACTTCGCTCATGGTGAGAGTGAACTGCGCAAGTCGGCTGCGGCTTGAGGGATGCTTTTCTTTTTTCATGGCTTTTCATGATTAATAGTGACTAGCAAAGCCTGAGCTCCAAATCTGAGGCCACTCACCCATGGTCATGTTGAGTTGCATAAGCCTGTTGTTGATTGATTGGGAGATACTGTCATGGCTTGGTTTTGATCAGCTCGCTGTAACTGATAGATATCCGAGAATGGATTTGCTTTTGAGGTTTATTATAGGCTTAGTGTATTGCCGTCTTTTTTTTCTCTCTGCTCTGCATCCAATTTTTGTACTGTTTCTAAGGCATTTTAATATGGCAAATTTAGCGATTCTATTTCTGGAGAGTTATAGAATCAAGCCAGTATCTTTCGTGTGATGTTCTTGGTCAGTCTGGGACCGAACATCCTTGGTATTTAGATTATAAGCCAAAATTTTATTATCTTTCACCTCCTTTTTCCCTTTAATTTTTGACAATGAACTACTATTGCATTCGGTTTGGATACAATAAGATTGTTGATCCGGAGCATCATCTAGCCACAGCGTCCAGTCACCATCCAATCTCGTTAAGAAGACTTAATGATGAATCAAAAGAATCGATAACCCTAACGGTTTGCCTCACCCAAACGTGGTGGTGCCGCCAGAGAGTAAGTTGCTGAATGGCGTAAATTGTTTCCCTTTGTCCAGACGAGTGATAATTGCCGCTTGCTCTTAGTAGAAGTATATTTTTCGCTGGATGTTCTTGGTCAGTTTGAGATGGAACACCCTTGGTATGTTCAGGGTATCTAATCAAGCAGCTGAAAGCATAACAGCTGTATAATAACGAGCCAGGTAGCTCAAGATCACTGCTTAAAAAAATCCAGCAGTAAACCAACACTGCAAACTCATAACACTGATCAACATTTCTCTAACTCGGACTACTTTACACTTACACAGCATCCAAATCATAGATCTGGACTTGCCCACCCCTACAAAAGTCCTCTCAAAAGCTAAAGCTAGGTCAGTCGGATAAAGCTAGAGCTAGAGCTAGGTCAGCCGGGTAAACTCTTTACCGACACCAAAGGAACCCCAAGACGCATGCGCGCGGTGGCCGCCGGCGGGTGGATGGCGATCAGACCGCTTGCGCTTGTACGTCTGGACCACCTCCTGCCTGTCCTTGGCCATCTCCATGTCCTCCCGCTTGACCACCGTGCGCATCACCTCATCTTGCGCATCCGTCTGCCGCTTATCCTCCATGGCTGTCGTCTCGTCTTGCCGCGCTTGTGTGACCAGGCCCCGGTTCCTGCAGTGCTTCCTGATTGAAGTTGTGTGCGCAGGCATCTCAGGCTCGCTGTTTCCTCCGGATGTGCCATGCACAGGCGTCGCGGGATCCTCGTTGCCTCCAGGCGTGCCGTGTGCCGGCACCTCCCCCTGGTTATTTCCTCCAGGCATGCTGCGAGTAGGCATCTCCGCCTGGGTATTTCCTCCAGACGTGCTGAGAGAAGGCGGACTGTGCACCATCAGTTCTTCCCCCTCCGCGACTATCCCTTTCATGAGCTAGGAGCAAATGTAAAACAGATTAATTAGATTGGAGTGAGTGGCAAGTACATGGATTAGCCATGTAAATTGATCTTCCCAGCATTCACCCAAGTACAGAAGAATACGTTTGGTTTGTGTGATAATCCATGAAAAATGATTAGCATTTAATTGACAACATGTTGTCATACGTTTGGTTTACAGTACTTGTCTTGTGTGTTTGATAAACTGTAGGTAAGACTTGTAATAATGAATTTATAACTTGTGATAATGGTGAAAACTGCATTATCTTGCACAACCTCCCAAAAAGACTATGAACGGTACATGCTCAACACTTGATTGTGAAAATGGCAATCAATGATGTGGATAGTACCTGCCAGTCTTTAAAATCGTATCTGAAGACAAAATGGTTGTATTTCACTTCTCCTGAGGCAATTGCACCAGCAGCAGGTGCATTTCTTGGAGCTGTTCCAGTTGATAAGATAATATCAGATACACAACAGGGTATACATGATGCCACACCAACAAAAAGAGCAATAAAGCAACAAAGCCCTTACAGAGGATATGATGGCCGTCGTCATTCACATTCATTTCCACTCTGCCGTCTTTAACTAGGAATGACAAGGCAAATATGTTCTCCACCGTTTGGGCAAAGGACATTCTGTTCAAAACAAGGTTTTCAAGTCTTGTTTTTTTCTTCTTCCTCAGAACATTAAACAGAGCAGCCATGTTCCTGTCTGTATCAGTCGTTGTTGTCTCTGGATCAGCAAGCTGCGTAATACGGCAGATTAGATCAACATGTTATTAGAAGTTGATCTTGCCAAAACTGATCATGGGATAACAAAATACAAAATGACAGTCACAAACTGATCTTGGGATAACAGAATACAAAATTAAATACAAACTGATATTGCCAAACATCCATTTATGAATTATGAGCTAAATGAATTTGATAATTAGACCAGCAAGCGGATTCAATTAGATGATCTAAATATAGACTACTTGCATTTACATAGTGATACAGCTATAGCAGAACAAAGAAACTATTCATGTGACCAGAGGCAAACTGCTTGTGACAACTAGTCTTGGTATAACAGAATACAAAATGAAGATGGCCAAACATAGATTTTACAAAATAAATGAGCTAAACGATTTTGATACTTGAAGGCAATTACTACTGATGGTAACATGCTAAAAAAAGGCTCATTGTGTGACGAAATATAGCAGAATGCTTCTGTGACATTAAGATGCAACCACCACCTCTATCACAAAAGATCAACGAGTGCAATGTAAAAGGTTTGTAGTAGTTCAGTAACCACACTGACTGCTAGGCTATGTAACATTTATATATTTACAGTAAGATTAACTAGGGAATGATTAGTCAATGAAATATGAACCTGCCACTTGCTTCACAAAATGGAAAACAGTAGCAATTACACTAAAATTGCATATGGCAATGGAAAGGAGATCAAAACAAATTAGTTTAAGGAAACATGCACAAATAACGCTCAATTATGCAATTCACTTATACATCAATGTGGATATATTGGAGTTTACAATAGTAAACCCCACCTTACATAATCAAAGAGTATGCTTCTGCAGTAAATTGGCAGCAATCACCAAATAAATATGACTAAGTGTAGCAATTTAGTCAATATCAACTGCTATAGAGTGTATCTTCATGTTTCAAGCACAAAAAAGAAAACATATACGACTCTGTTTATTATTAAAGCATCTAGATGATACACACACCTGTTCAGGGCGATCATTTCTACTCGGCCTTGCAGTCCTCTTTCTAATGGTATGTGTTCTCCGTGGCTTCACTTCTGTCGTCATGGGACCAAACCTGTCAGAATAGTAGCCATACATAGTTAGTCAGTTGAAATTTGTAAGGCAGACATCAATGGAAAAAATGTGAGATAAATGATCAGATGCCTTACATGGCGCAGCATCCAGGCACAGCCATGAAGACATGAGACGCAGCAAGCCCAACAGCAGACCATCTCAACGAGGCGCCCTCACCATCGGCATCCCCTTGCGTCCCAAACTTGTTGAGGAGTGCAGCAACTAAATGGGAAGGAGTGATTCCTAGTGCTGACTGGGACCTTACAGATGCTGCCAAACTGCTGGCAATGTCCAGCAATGCCTCTGCATCAGCTACCTGCTCCCTGGGATTGTGAACTGCAGCATGAAGGCACAATTGATCAGTTTTTACATTTTAGTAAATAGCATTGGCCGACAGCAAAAGTGCACCAGAGTAGTAACAGAGCATATGGCAAACAAGAAAATATTATGTACTAGTATTATTTTCTTCTGCGTTGTCGATTTACTGAATGTAAATGTCAAATGTGTGTTTCCTAAGGCAAGAACATGTTTATCACTGTGGCAAAACACAGAGTAGTAGAGCAGCACATATGCAGCACGGTTTTGTTATTAGGAGACCCCACACATGGCTAAAAATAAAATAAAAAAGGGCATGAAACTTGGCCTAACCACACATTACGCCTCGTCCAAACTACCGAAGCGAAATTCAAAAAAATGGCGAGTGAGCCGGGCTCACCGTGCTGGTGCAGGCTCTCCACCTGCGAGATGACGGACTGGAACTTGAATGAGTCCGCGCTCGCCATTTGGTCCTTCTCGTCTGCACGGAACACAGCACATTGTTAGACGCCAAACCGAACTCCAAAACGGCACCCAGAAACTCCCAGAAACACCGCCGTCGCGGGCGCGCGGGTGCCCCCCCGTACCGTTGATCTGGCTCTTGACGGCGAGGTACCGCGACCGCAGCAGACGCCTGTCCTCGAGCCCCTGCGACCCCTCCGCCGCCGCCGGGGTCACCGGCTCCGGCTCCTCGCCCCGGCGGCCCTCCTCCGCGACCCCCTCCGCCATCACCGCGGTCGGAAAATACCTAACCCCTCCGGAGGAACCCTACCCTACCCTGGTGCTTCGAACCGAGAGGGGAATATCCAAATACGAGAGCGGAGGGAGGCAGCGGCGGTGGAAGGAGTTTTGAGGATTTCGGGAGTGGCGTTGTGAGTACCAGGGAAGGAACCGGAGAAGGAGGAGAGGTTTGGGTATTTGAAGCCGAACCAGCGCCGCGACGCTCGCCGCCGGACGCACGCCACGAACCGCCACACGTGCCGCTGCATGTGGGGCTTGGGCTCTTCTGGGCCCGCGCGTCAGTAGCGTGGCCTGGTTCGGCGCGAGGGTGGAGGCCAGTCCGGATTCGGGGCAGGGGGTATCCCGGGCGTGGGGGGTGAATCGCGTGCGGTGAAAATTTGAGTCGCGCGGCGGGGGCGGGTCCAGGTGAGCCACGCTCGCGCGCGCGCGCCGTGGGCCGGGGTGTCAGTGAGACTGCGGCTCGTGGACATGGTCTATGGGACGGGTTGATCTCGTTGGTCCAGACTCCAGAGGACGGGCATGGGGTTCCCGCCCGCTCGCGCGCCGGGGTTCTGGGCTTTTCGTCGCGTGTTTTACCGCCGCGGCTCGGCGCTCGCGGTAAATCTTTTTGAGACAGCCCAAATTTTCGTCCCGCCATCGCTGGCTGTTCGGCTGCGCCGCACTTGCCTCGAGGCCTTGATGGCGCACGCCGGATTTGGAGGGGTGAGGCAATAAAATGGATTTTGCACTTGTGGGGAAAGTGCACCAAATGTGAGAAGCTCTTTGAAGCAATGTTTTGGTAATTTGTAGTAAATGTTACTACTACCTAGAATGAGGTTGCTCGCCGACTAATTAAGATTTTGCAACGCACGCGCCTCGGCTCCCTCCCTCTGTGTCGGTTTCTCTCTCTCCCCTGGCCTCACACGGAGCCCCCGGTGTTCCTCCGTGATACTTTTCACGGTTGAGTAGAGTGGCTAGAAGCCACGGCATGAGGGGATGTTCACATGTCCATCGGTCATTCAGTTGCCACGAGAGTGAGGGTTTAAATCACGCAAACACTTTTTGGTTACGACAAAGTAGTCATGCACGCATTTACTGATTACGACAAATTAATCATGCACGCACTTTTTGGTTACGACAAATTGGCCCAACAACCTTACTGGCATCTAAACGGTGGACGTAATAGGTGGTATCCTTTTTCATATGTTGGTATGGATTAGGATGTGTCCATACATTAATGATCACCGGTGGCGGAGCTTACATCAAAAAGTTGAGTGGGTTAGATTCTAAGAAATTGCTCTCGCCATCATTCAACAACCCATGGGCCATCTATAACGGTGAGGAGATTGCTCTAGAGCTTGGTGGGCCGTGTCACTTGTTGCCCATCACGTAGCTCCACCCACTCATGGTCATCATCTTGACCTAAAAAAAGGTCATCATCTTTGTTGGTCACCAGTGAAGTTTGAGTCATTCTTAATTTGTAAATGTTACCTAAAATATGGTTGTTCGCCGAGTAATTAAGATCTTGTAACGCACACGCCTCGACTCTGTTGGTGCAATATCTGCCTACCTGTGTTCTGGAGATTGTTGACAGAAACATATATGGACTGATTTGTTTGCTAGTGCATACAGAGAGAAATAGTCCATACAGAACTGAAGAGAATGTTGTCTCTGGTGCCAAGTTCGAGGAACTTCACCGAAGTATATCTGCATTGCAGAGAAGAAAGAGCTACAACTCATGAAGACATGTAGACGAGAAGATTGATGTGAAGGAAATAACCCCTCGAACGTTTAAAGTGCTAGTTATCGACTAGAGGGGGGTGAATAGGCGATTTTTATATAAGTCTTCAAAACATGGAAGTTTCGAAGGCAAACGATAGAAATGAACCTATTAACATGTAGCGGAAGGTAGACTACACTAGGCAAGCCATAGTCAAGTATACAATGAAGTGAAAGCACGAAGACTAATAGCAGCTAGGCAGTATGGATTAGGATGGAAGATAGAATGAAGCCAATTAGAACAAACAGTCACACAATGAAGACAAACTGATAATGCAAGCAGGTAATGACTTCACAAGGACCAACTGTAAATAAAGAGAAGGAAATGATAGAACCAGATGCTTGGTGAAGACAAGGGATTTATTGGACCAGTTCCAGTTGATGTGACAACTGTACGTCTGGTTAGGGAGGCTGAGATTTAACTCAGAAGACCGTGTCTTCCCCTTATTCCCCTTGAGCTAAGGACACACAGTCCTCGCCCAATCACTCAGGTAAGTCTTCAAGGTAGACTTCCAAACCGTCACAGACTTCATTCACGGCGATCCATAATGACTCTTGGATGCTCAGAACGCGGCACCTAACCGACTGGAGGATTCACAGTCCTCAAGTGTAACAAGTCTTCAGATCACACAGACGGGAAGACCTCAGTGATGCCTAACACTCTTTGGCTCTGGGTGTTTAGGGCTTCGTCCTCGCAAGGATTTCTCTCTCAAAGGCTTCAGAGGTGGGTTGCTCTCAAACGATAAAAGCCGTGCAATAACTCTGAACAGCCACCAAATTATGGTGTGGGGGTGGGCTATTTATAGCCACAAGGCAACCTGGCCTGATTTGTCCGAAATGACCCTGGGTCACTAAGGAACTGACACGTGTTCCAACGGTCAGTTTTCAAACACACGCGGCAGCTTGACCTAGGCTACAAGTAAAGCTGACTTACCCAACTCTGGATAAGATTTGCTCTCATTGTCTTCGCTCGAAGACTTAGGATTTGGTTGAGCATCACTTTAGTCATTCTGACTTTGTTCACTTGGACCCCACTTAACAGTACGGTGGTTTCTATGACTCAACAAAGAAGAAGATGAAACTACGAAACAACTATGTCTTCGCGCTCCAAAGTCTTCATGCGATGTCTTCTCATGTCATAGTCTTCAGTGTGAATATCTTCACATACCACCATTGTGTTCAATGTCTTCACACATTTTTAGGGGCCATCTCCGGTAGGTAAACCGAATAAATGAGGGACTACTACCTGTGGTGTCCTGCAATTCTCACAAACACATTAGTCCCTCAACCAGGTTTGTCGTCAATACTCCAAAACCAACTAGGGGTGGCACTAGATGCACTTACAATCTCCCCCTTTTTGGTGATTGATGACAAACTGGTTGAAGTTTTCAATGGGGATAAAAGTATGTGAAATTGTAAAGGCTTGAGGTATTGCCTTCGTAAGTAGCAAAAAGGCTCCCCCTGAAGATGTGCATATAAGTATTTTGCTTTTGAATGCAAATGCACATAGCAGGTTGTACTTGCGGAGATCCTCTTCTACTTATGAAGACAATTCATCATGCATGAAAGAATATAGCGAAGATAATGACATGCATAATGAAAAATGGACGTCTGCAAGATGACTTCGTGCGGAATTTATCGTCACACATGCGGAATTTATCATCGCATCACATAGTTGACGAAAAGGTAGCAGACGACCATCAAGTTTAAGTGTTACAACTCAAAAGAACCAAATGTATCAAAAGAGAGGGTTGTAAGCACTTGGCAAATGTAGGAAAAGTATAGCAACCACCCATATGGACCCGCTTGAAGACTATCAACTCATATGCTTCTCCCCCTTTTGTCAGTAATGACCAAAAAGGTTTGAAGACATAGAGCTTGCTACTCGTTCCCATGAGGAGTAGGCGAAGCAGCAGGGTCGTTGTTGAGGTTTGGTGGTGCAGACGAACTTGGTGCAGTGTCGATACGCGCCGAAGTTGGAGGTGGTGAAGTAGCATCATCTTGGTCATCAATGACTCTGGCATTAACTGTTGCAACTGAGGATGAATATTCAGAGTCTTCGAGTGAGGGAGTCCGAAGCAAGTGAGCGTTCTGGGGAGGAGTTGAATCAAACTTGAATCTCTCTGTGAACCCATCCTGTTGAAGATCATCTTCAGAGCTCAGCAGAGTCAAAATCTTCCACGATCGGTGACAGGTTTCATGAGTGACAAAGGCATTCTTGGTGGCAAGGTTGCGAATGTAATTGACATCCACCAGGAGGCTCTGCATTTGACGCTTGAGCCAGTCATGATGCTTATCCTGTTTCTGATGCAGGGCGACTAGAAGCTCTCGGTCATCGAGAACACGCGATCACTTCTGAGGCCTTTGGGTAATTGTGCTTTCAGTGGCTTCAGTTTGGGTATGAGGGGCACGTGTATTGCCAGCCAAAGGATAAACATGAGTGACGGCCTGAACTCCTTCAATGGGTTGTGTGAAGCTTTGGTGATCAGCATTGTGAAGATAAACAGGCTCTTTGGCAGGCTCTGGGTAGATGGCTTCGACAGACAGATCAACCTCTGGCAAGAATATGAGATGATTGCATGCAGAAGGCTGATAGTTGATTGCAGAGTGAAGCTTGATGAGGCGCATTACCCATGGAGCATAGAACTTTAGACCAAAGATATCAGAGCCAGATGCAGCCAATTGTCAGATGAAGAACTCTTGAGCATTGAAGCTGATGCCATTGAAGATATAGAAAACCAATGTCTTCATTGCTCCTTCAAGCTTCGCTGCATGAGAATGTCCTTTGACAGGCCATAGAGATCTGCCTGATGATATGGTAAATAGTGCGGGGCAGATACTCTAGGTCTTCAACAAAGAACTCCTTGGGATAGTCAGCGTCATGGGGCAGTGGCTTCATCATGCTCAGCATTTGGCTCATGTTAGGCTCTGGCTTCTGGAAGATGCTCTCCAAAGCATTCTGGTGTAGCTAACAACCTGGTTCATAATGTTCGCCAGGAGTGGGTAGGGCAGTAAGCTCAATGATGTCTTGGGCTTTAGCTTCATGGTGTACATCACCTATCATCCACTCAAGGATCCAAGTCTTCGGATCCCTGTTGTAGCCGCGAATGTGGAGAGTAGCATAAAATTGTAGCAGAAGCTCTTCATTCCAATGTTCTTTGGCAGTCACAAACTATAGAAGGCCAGCATCTCTGAAGCAGCCAAGGGCTTATTCTAGGCAGGGCAGGCCAGCCATGGCTTCGTAGTCTAGACGCATATGAAGGAAAATGCGCCCCTGATTGTATAAGATGCAGGAATAGTAACTGCGTTGCTGATAACTCCAGAATCGATCTGATGAAATTCTTGGCCTTGTGTAGGGGTTCTTGGCATTGTCAAAGAATGTGTTGTGTGCCTTGAAGTCATTCAAATTAAATGATCCTGGTGAAGTTGCAGTACCGGGAAACCTTGGTAGCCTAGGCTTTGGCTTCTGGACCTGAGGCCTGTGCTCCACATGATAGTCGAATTGTGGTCCAGGAGCAGGAGGAGGTACCAGAATGGGCCAACGAACCATGACAGGTTGGCCGTGGTCAAAAGCCAGCTCAATGGTATGAGGCTTTGGAGGAGGCACAGGGGCATTGGCATTGACGTGGGCTTCGAGCCGCACAATGGCTTCGGGGTTCACATGCACTTCTGGCGCCACATTAGCTTCATGCGCCACATTTGCTTCGGCCATGGCAATGTTATTGGCTTCAGTATTGGTGTTTGTGTCCGCCTCAGTATTTTCAAACTCCACTTGAGTAGCTGGAGGGTCGGACACGTTCTCCTCAAGAACAACTTCTTTGTTGGACGGGGGTGTAGCAACACGTTCTTCTTCTTGACTTGGTTCTTCTTGTTCATCGGCTGATGCAGCTGGAATGTCTTCAGAAGCTTTGGCTTTAGACTGTGAGATGTTCGCAGTTGGAGTGGCTTCAGGAAATACTTGGCGCGATACTGAGTGGTGATGCTCTTCTCCTTCTGGAACACTCGAAAGAGTGACTTGTGGCCTTGGTCCTTTGCGAAGCCTACGAAACGCTGGCGACGCCTTTGGAGAGGGAGTCGGCTGGGCCACAAAGTCATCATCTTCAAGCACCGGAGTGGTGGCTAGAGGTGGGGGGGGGTACTTGGTGATTCTTGACGGGGGTAGTCTTGAGGGTGATCAGCCCATGAATCAACCTGAGCAATTGGTGTCAAAGGACGACCAATGCTGATGAGTTCGTTGTTTGTCAGAACAGGCGATGATACCATGTTGTGCTCGATCTGAGGAAGGACCTCATCATCTTCAACATTGTTTTGGGGACCAGTATCTTCAGCTGCGATGGGATTAACAGCTGGATCTTCTTCAGCTTCAGGAGCTTCTGTGGTAGTAGGCTCATGAACTATCAACTGGCGCTCACGGTGTTCAGACGCAGGACGAGCCACTGAGATTGGTTCAACGACAAGGGGCTCTATGGGAGCAGCCAGATCTTTCTTCTTGGTTTTTCTCTTCTTGGTCGGTGGAGCATCGTCAATGGTGTTCTTGGTCTTGCGCTTACGGGCTTCGGCTTCAGCTGCCCTTGTTTTCTTGAGCTTCGAAGCCATTGTGGGGACTATCGGTGTCAAAACCGGCGGATCTCGGGTAGGGGGTCCCGAACTGTGCGTCTAAGGCGGATGGTAACAGGAGGCAGGGGACACGATGTTTACCCAGGTTCGGGCCCTCTTGATGGAGGTAATACCCTACGTCCTGCTTGATTGTTCTTGATGATATGAGTATTACAAGAGTTGATCTACCACGAGATCAAAGAGGCTAAACCCTAGAAGCTAGCCTATGGTATGATTGTATGTTCTCCTACGGACTAAAACCCTCCGGTTTATATAGACACCGGAGGGGGATAGGGTTACACAAGGTCGGTTACAAAGGAGGAGATATACATATCCGTATTGCCTAGTGTCGGTGTCAAAACCGGCAGATCTCGGGTAGGGGGTCCCGAACTGTGCGTCTAAGATTGATGGTAGCAGGAGATAGGGGACACGATGTTTACCCAGGTTCAGGCCCTCTCGATGGAGGCAATACCCTACTTCCTACTTGATTGATCTTGATGATATGAGTATTACAAGAGTTGATCTACCACGAGATCGTAGAGGCTAAACCCTAGAAGATATCCCTGGTTTATATAATGCACCAGAGGCCTAGGATAACAAGAGTCCTAGCCGAATACGCCGGTGGGGGAGGAGTCCTTGTCTTGACCACCAAGTCTTGTAGAATCTTCCTTGTATGCGGCAGCTGTCCGAACTGGCCCATGAGTATACGGCCATGGGGGTCCTCGGCCCAATCTAACTGACCGGGAGACGACGTGGTGAGTACCTCCTAGTCCAGGACACCGTCAGTAGCCCCCTGAACCGGTCTTCAGGTTGGGGACGCTCCTCGATTCTTCCGAACTATTCTTTGTCTTCGGTCGTCGGTCTTGAACACTGGTTCAACAAATCTTCCCATCTTCTATCTTGAGGATTGCCGAGCTAAATATGAAGATCTCACATGTCAGGTATCCGAGGAGCCCTTTAAGTCTTTGGTCTTTATCAATGCCTTGTTATTTTTATGCCACACCTCGGGTTTGAAGTTGTTCCCGGGCGGCAGCGTCCTCTTGCGTCCGAGCTCCAACGCCGGACTGCATTCGAGGTATCTTTTGCAGCCGAGCACCAACGCCGGACCGCTTCCGAGCTCTAACACCGGAATGTACCCGAGCTCCAATGCCGGACTATGTATCCGAGATCCAACACCGGACTGTATCCGAGCTCCAACGCTGGAATGTATCCGAGTTGTCATAAATCACCTTGGTTCAAAGAAGTTGAAGGAGTTTAGCCGAGCTTAATGCCGTAAATGCCCTCTATGGAGCCAGCCACTAGCGCCCGCGCTTTTATGCCAGACTGCTTCCGAGGTGGTGCACCACCCCGAATGGGGGCCGACTTTTTGTCAATATTTTTTGATTGGTGCAATTTATTCTCTGCCGAGATATATAGCCAGTAGCCTTCAAGGTGTGTATCGGTCTAAAACCCGAGATGCACCTGAAGGATGACATAAGACCGCTGATCCCAGTAGCCGCTGAGACTCAGGTTGATTTGCAAAATCAGTCTGAGGATCAATTCCTAGCTCGATAGAATACTTCGGGACACAAAAAGCGGTGTGCAGAGTCCTCGAGACCCAGGTTGGGTGCGACCGACCAACCTGAGGATCAAAATCTCCTCGGAAACTGTATTGCACTTAAAATTTTCTGCATTGAACAGGCAATGCAGTAGCCCCCGAGACACTGGTCGAGTGGCAACACCAGATCAGGGGTTCGATGTGCCCTTTAATATTTGTAAATAATAAGCCCGAAGCCCAGTAGCCCCCGAGCCTTAATGTGGGCACGGGTGGCCGAATTAAGGATCAATATCCATAGTAAAATCACAAATCATGTGTAATGACTCTATGTATCCAAGTACTTTACGTCATTAATGCTTGGATCCGCATTGTACAAAACTTTGTTGACCGACCATCGACTTCCACCTCCTCGGCCAGTAGCCAAGGAGTGTTTGTCCTACTTTATAAAGCCTTTATGAGGGCAAAGATTTACGACAAACAAGGCAATCTGGCCATACGGTTTTATAAACAAAGGTACGCAGAGAGATATGTTATATTACTACTTAAAATAAGAAATGTCTTCCAAAGAAAATAGTCCCGCTATCGGTTCCTTTCTTTGGGTTGTTATGCTAAGTATGATCATGAAACCCCAGCTCTAATGTAAGAGCAGAATATAGAGGATTTAGTTTGGGAGGCCAATTACTAGCCCCCGGTAGTGTTCGGCGACAGTCGAGGTCAAGCCATAAACACTTCGGCCAATGTTATGAATGACCCGTCATTTAACACAGTCATCGGATCGCTGACCAGTTTACGCTTATTGTGACAGTCAGTTTTCAGCTTTCTCCACTGAGGTGCTTAACCATGTGAGTTGGAAGCACAATCGCAGTGGTTCTCCCTTTGCACACCTAGCCGAACAAAGCGGAACGTAGGAGGCAAGCGCAGGAGCCGGGCAACACAACTATTGACCGAAGACACAATTCGAAACCGATGCATATATAGCAATATTCGAGAATGTTTTTGCCGAATCTCTAAAGGTGTCCGGCGTTGCACTGTGAGACTTGTGCTGAAAACACACAAATAGTTTGAAAGTGCCATAAGCTTGGAAAACCAAAAAACGTCAGTAAAAACTTGACGTACGAACAAGATCAAGTGTCCGGTGCCAATCCGAAAATTGGAAAAAAAATGTGCTTCTGTCGTGCTTTAACATGACACATCCGATCTCAAGACTTTACGCGGGTCAGCCTACGGCTTCAAACTCCTTATCCCAAAGGCGGAGTACTTCTGAAACACCCTCGATGCGGCTATATCTCCCACGTGTCGGAGCACGACTTAGAGGCATAACCGCATTGAAGGCAATGTCTCAAGACGGGTAATCTTTACACATCCCATGTACTGTATAAGAAAAGAGGTACATAGTTGGCTTACAATGGCCACTTCACACAATAACATAAATAAAGCATTACATCATCCAGATACAATCAAGGTCCGACTATGGAACCAAAATAAAAGAGGACTACCCCTAATGCTACAGATCCCCGATCGACCCCAATTGGGCTCCACTACTGATCAATTAGAAACGAAACAACATAACGAACAAGATCTTCATCGAGCTCCTCCTTGAGCTCGGTTGCGTCACCTGCACGGTATCAACGACACCTGCAAACTGGTTTTGGAAGTAATCTGTGAGTCACGGGGACTCAGCAATCTCACACCCTCGCGATCAAGACTATTTAAGCTTATGGGTAGGTAAAAGGTATAAGGTGGAGCTGCAACAAGCACTAGCATATATGGTGGCTAACATACGCAAATGAGAGCGAGAAGAGGAGGCAAAGCACGTTCGAGAATCTATGATCAAGAAGTGATCCAAGACTACTTACGTCAATCATAACTCCAACACCGTGTTCACTTCCCGGTCTCCGACGGAAAGAGACCATCACGGCAACACACGCGGTTGATGCATTTTAATTAAGTTAAGTCTCATGTTTTCTACAACCGGACATTAACAAATTCCCATCTGCCCATAACCGCAGGCACGACTTTCGAAAGTTCAAAACCCTGCAGGGGTGTCCCAACTTAGCCCATCACAAGCTCTCACGGTCAACGAAGGATATTCCTTCTCCCAGGAAGACCCGATCAGGCTCGGAATCCCGGTTACAAGACATTTCGACAATGGTAAAACAAGACCAGCAAAGCCACCGAATGTGCCAACAAATCCCGATAGGAGCTGCACATATCTTGTTCTCAGGGCACACTGGATTGTCCAAGGTTCCGATAGGCCAGCCCAGAGTTGCCCCCGGTGGCCACCGGCAGCTGACAGGTTGGACCAACACTCAGAGGAGCACTGGCCCGGGGGTTTACATAAAGATGACCCTTGAGTTGGCTGACCCAAGGGAAAAATGGCTAGGTGGCAAATGGTAAAACCAATGTTGGGCCTTGCTGGAGGAGTTTTATTCAAGGGGAACTGTCAAGGGGTTCCCATTATAACCCAACCATGTAAGGAACGCAAAATCAAGGAACATAACATCGGGATGACGGAAACTAGGGCGGCAAGAGTGGAACAAAACACCAGGCATAAGCCGAGCCTTCCACCCTTTACCAAGTATATAGATGCATTAATATAATAAGAGATATTGTGATATCCCAACAAAATATCCATGTTCCAACATGGAACAAACTCCAATCTTCACCTGCAACTAACAACGCTATAAGAGGGGCTGAGCAAAGCGGTAACATAGCCAAACAACGGTTTGCTAGGACAAGGTGGGTTAGAGGCTTGGCTTAGCAACATGGGAGGCATGATAAGCAACTGGTAGGTATCGCAACATAGGCATAGCTATAGAGTGAGCAACTAGCAAGCAAAGATAGAAGTGATTTTGAGGGTATTGTCATCTTGCCTGAGATCCCGCAAGGAAGAAGAACGAGTCCATGAAGAAGACAAACAGACGTAGTTGAACAGATCCTCACACACACGACGTTATCGGAACCAACCCGAAGAAGCAACACCGGAAAGAAGCAAAAAACATAGTAAAACATCCACCACATAAACATGGCATGATGCACAACCAAGTATGATGCGTGTCCGGTTTAATATGCATGGCATGGCAAAGTGCACAAGCAATCCTACAAATTAAGTGGAGCTCAATATGCAACGAGTTGCATATTGACGAAACACCACATGACTTATTTAGTTCTCTCTCGGTTATGTACCAACAATATTAAATGCAGTTAAATCATGGCAAGAGGTGAAGCAAAAGTAAACTACACAATCTAAGCAATTTAAATGGGGCCGGATATAACAAACAACAAATCCGGTAAATCCCCATATGCATTGGTAATTTGGTGCAACAACAATTTTAAACATCTAAATGTTATTATCATGATGCGGATGACATGGACAAGTTTATGCAATTTTTATTAAAAGTTGACAAGAGCATTATGAAGCATTTGTCACCGTGGTGGAAAGGAAAGGGGTGCCACGGCAACGATAACGAAAATGGTGCCACGACAGTGTTCCGGTTCCGGCAACTCGACTAAGATACCGATGCAAAGGAGAAGTGTGCGGATGCATGCAAAAGATGGTGGGGCGCTCCCGGATTCCGGGTATCCCACGAGTTGGCGACAAGGAAACGAGTGATAAATTTGGACACGGTGCAAACACGAGCATCTCAAACATCGCAAGCATTCGTTCACGGATGTCGTCTCAAGGTTATACCTTCGAAGCGTGCAAGCGGGACAGTTCTCGTTCGGTGCAAAGTAGAGGAAGTAAACGTTCTCGCGATGACGGTAGTGGAAGTAGCCGTTCTCGCATGCTCTAGGGTCGACGGTAGAGGTTCTCGTGATCTCGGCGATGGTAGTGGTACATGTTTTATCGTTGCATGAGTTTCCGTAGACGTTCATGTCATCGGTGTCATGGTACTTGGGGTCTTCGGACTTTCTTGACCCGTTCTTGCGACGGTAGTTGTACACGGTCCACGAGACGTCGATCGTTCGGGATCTGACTTGCGGGTCTTGCCGACATGAGTGGTACTTGGCGTTTTTGTGTAGACGAACTTGGCGCATCCGAAGGGTCACACTTGTCGTCGTAGCCGTTTGGATCTTGGAGCGATGGTAGTCATTCACTTGACGGTCTTGAAGGATTCGAAGGGGTACTGGGCGGTCTATCATGGTACTCGTTCGGGCATCCGTGTGTCGTGGTACGTGGTATCCCAGTAGTTGACCTTGCCGGTCTTGATGGTCTGAAAAGAAGTAGCACAAGGACCTCGGAGAACGACGAAGCCACATGGAGGCTTGCGACAGGGAAGTCAGCGTAGGCACGGGACCCCGTCCTGTCGCTCGAAAGCAGGGGTACTTAACGCGGCAGAGCTCTACAGCGAAGCAACAGCAGCAGCAGGACTCGGCATGGCAGCGAGAGACTCCGGGATGGCATGGAGGTCGAGGAAGACGAGCTCTAAGTGGTGCTGGAGCATGGCGACACAGCGGCCGGACGAAGCAGGATGACGAGGTGGTGCTTGGGGCTCGAGGTCGCAGAAGGAACTTGGCGGCAGGGCCTCAGCAGCAGGGGCGCGGCCATGGTGGGGCTTGGCTGCTTGTGGAGGACGGCGGGCGTCGGCAGGGTCGTGGTGGTGGCCTCTGGTGAGGGAGCCAAACAGGGTAGGTGGCGCTCGGCGTACTCCGACGATGCGGCGATCTCCTGGCGAGGCGGCGACGCGCCTGCTGGCTCCTGGAGAGGCGGAGCGACGGGGACCGGCGAAGTGGCGTCCCGGCGGCCGTGCTCGTGAGGATGAGGTCGGAGGAGGGCCGGCAGGGGCGCGGGAAGGTCGAGGGAGCTTCTGGCGGCGCGAGGGAAAAGGGACGAAGGAGGAGGAGGGTGATACGTCTCCAACGTATCTATAATTTTTTATTGCTCCATGCTATATTATCTACTGTTTTGGACTAAACTGGGCTTTATTTTCCACTTTTATATTATTTTTGGGACTAACCTATTAACCGGAGGCCCAGCCTAGAATTGCTGTTTTTTTACCTATTTCAGTGTTTCAGATAAACGGAATATCAAATGGAGTCCAAATGGAATAAAATCTTCGGGAACGTGATTTTCTCACCGAACGTGATCCAGGAGACTTGGACCCTGATCCAAGGAACAAAAGAGGCGGTCAGGAGGGTGGGGGTGCCCCCCTGCCTCGTGGGCTCCTCGTTGCTCCTCCGGCGTACTTCTTCCTCCTATATATACACACGTACCCCCAAATGATCAGAACAGGAGCCAAAAACCTAATTCCACCGCTGCAACTTTCTGTATCCCGAGATCTCATCTTGGGGCCTGTTCCGGAGCTCCGCCGGAAGGGGGCCGTCATCATGGAGGGCTTCTACATCATCCTAGCCCCTCCGATGAAGTGTGAGTAGTTTACCTCAGACCTTCGGGTCCATAGTTAGTAGCTAGATGGCTTCTTCTCTCTCTTTGAATCTCAATACAAAGTTCTCCCCCTCTCTTGTGGAGATCTATTCGATGTAATCTTCTTTTTGCGGTATGTTTGTTGAGACCGATGAATTGTGGGTTTATGATCAAGTCTATCCATTAATAATATTTGAATCTTCTCTGAATTCTTTTATGTATGATTGGTTATCTTTGTAAGTCTCTTCGAATTATCCGTTTGGTTTGGCCAACTAGATTGGTAGTTCTTGCCATGGGAGAAGTGCTTAGCTTTGGGTTCGATCTTGCGGTGTCCTTACCCAGTGACAGAAGGGGCAGCAAGGCATGTATTGTATCGTTGCCATCGAGGATAACAAGATGGGGTTTATTTCATATTGCATGAATTTATCTCTCTACATCATGTCATCTTGCTTAAGGCGTTACTATGTTTTTAGCTTAATACTCTAGATGCATGCTGGATAGCGATCGATGAGTGGAGTAATAGTAGTAGATGCATAATCGTTTCGATCTACTTGTCACGGACGTGATGCCTATATACATGGTCATGCCTAGATATTCTCATAACTATGCTCAATTCTGTCAATTGCTCAATAATAATTTGTTCACCCACCGTAGAATACTTATGCTCTTGAGAGAAGCCACTAGTGAAACCTATGGCCCCCGGGTCTATTCTCATCATATCAATCTCCATCACTTTAATCTTGCTTTGCTTTTTTACTTTGCCTTTACTTTTTACTTTGCATCTTTATACCAAAAATACCAAAAATATTATATCTATCAGATCTCACTCTCGTAAGTGACCGTGAAGGGATTGACAACCCCTAATCGCGTTGGTTGCGAGTAGCTATCGCTTTGTGCAGGTACGAGGGACTTGAGCGTGGGCTCCTACTGGATTGATACCTTGGTTCTCAAAAACTGAGGGAAATACTTACGCTACTCTGCTGCATCATCCCTTCCTCTTCGGGGAAAACCACGCAAGCTCAAGACGTAGCAAGAAGGATTTCTGGCGCCGTTGCCGGGGAGTCTATGCAAAAAGTCAACATACCAAGTACCCATCACAATCCCTATCTCCCGCATTACATTATTTGCCATTTGCCTCTCGTTTTCCTCTCCCCCCCAATTCACCCTTGCCGTTTTATTCGCCCTCTCTCTCTATCCTCCCTCTCTATTTGCCTCTTTTTGCCCATTTGTTTTTTGTTTGCCCATGTGTTAGATTGCTTGTTTGTCGCGATGGCTCAAGATACTACTAAATTGTGTGACTTCACTAATACCAATAATAATGATTTCCTTAGCACTCCGATTGCTCCTCTTACCGATGCTGAATCTTGTGAAATTAATACTGCTTTGTTGAATCTTGTTATGAAAGATCAATTCGTCGGCCTTCCTAGTGAAGATGCCGCTACTCATCTGAATAGCTTCGTTGATTTATGTGATATGCAAAAGAAAAAAGATGTCAATAATGATGTCATTAAATTGAAGCTATTTCCTTTTTCGCTTAGAGATCGTGCTAAAGCTTGGTTTTCGTCTTTGCCTAAGAATAGTATTGATTCATGGAACAAGTGCAGAGATGCTTTTATCTCTAAGTATTTTCCTCCCTCTAAGATCATCTCTCTTAGAAATGATATTATGAATTTTAAACAACTTGATCATGAACACATTGCACAAGCTTGTGAGAGAATGAAATTAATGATACGTAATTGCCCTACTCATGGTTTGAATTTGTGGATGATCATACAAAATTTTTATGCCGGATTGAATTTTGCTTCTAGAAATCTTTTAGATTCGGCCGCGGGAGGCACTTTTATGGAAATCACCTTAGGAGATGCTACTAAACTCCTAGATAATATTATGGTTAATTATTCTCAATGGCATACTGAAAGATCTTCTAATAAAAAAGTGCATGTGATAGAAGAAATCAATGTGTTAAGTGGAAAGATGGATGAACTTGTGAAATTATTTGCTACTAAGAGTGTTTCTTCTGATCCTAATGATATGCCTTTGTCTACTTTGATTGAGAATAACAATGAATCTATGGATGTGAATTTTGTTGGTAGGAATAATTTTGGTAACAACGCTTATAGAGGGAATTTTAATCCTAGGCCATATCCTAGTAATCCTTCTAATAATTATGGGAATTCCTACAACAACTCTTATGGAAATTATAATAAGGTGCCCTCTGAATTTGAGACTAGTGTTAAAGAGTTTATGAATTCACAAAAGAATCTTAATGCTTTGCTTAAGGAGAAATTACTTAAAGTTGATGATTTGGCTAGAAACATTGATAGAATTTCTCTTGAGATTGATTCTTTAAAGCTTAGATCTATTACTCCTAAGCATGATATCAATGAGTCTCTCAAAGCCATGAGAATTTCCATTGATGAGTGCAAGGAAAGAACCGCTAGGATGCGTGCTTCCAAAGATGCCTTTATTAAAGCGTGTTCCTCCAATACCTATGAAAATCAAGATGAAGATCTAAAAGTTATTGATGTGTCCCCTATTAAATCTTTATTTTACAATATGAATCTTGATGAAACTGAATATGATCTTCCTTTACCTAGAAGGCGTTCTAAAAATTCGGAGTATTTAGATCTTAATGATGAAATTGATGAAAGTGGGATTGAAAGAAATAAAAATCTAGATGTTGCTAAACCCACTATATTGGATTTCAAGGAATTTAATTATGAAAGTTGCTCTTTAATTGATTGTATTTCCTTGTTGCAATCCGTGCTAAATTCTCCACATGCTTATAGTCAAAATAAAGCCTTCACCGAACATATTGTTGATGCCTTGATGCAATCTTATGAAGAAAAACTTGAGTTGAAAGTTTCTATCCCTAGAAAACTCTATGATGAGTGGGAACCAACTATTAAAATTAAAATTAAAGATCATGAGTTTTATGCTTTGTGTGATTTGGGTGCTAGTGTCTCTACTATTCCCAAGACTTTGTGTGATTTACTAGATTTCCGTAATTTTGATGATTGCTCTCTAAACTTGCATCTTGCGGATTCCACTATTAAGAAACCTATGGGAAGGATTAATGATGTTCTTATTGTTGCAAATAGGAATTATGTGCCCGTAGATTTCATTGTTCTTGATATAGATTGCAATCCTTCTTGCCCTATTATTCTTGGTAGACCTTTCCTTAGAACGGTTGGTGCGATTATTGATATGAAGGAAGGGAATATTAGATTTCAATTTCCATTAAAAAAGGGCATGGAACACTTTCCTAGAAAGAAAATAAAATTACCATATGAAACTATCATGAGAGCCACTTATGGATTGCCTACCAAAGATGGCAATACCTAGATCTATCCTCGCTTTTATGCCTAGCTAGGGGCGTTAAACGATAGCGCTTGTTGGGAGGCTACCCAATTTTATTTTTATTCCTTGCTTTTTGCACCTGCTTAGTAATAAATAAATTATTTAGCCTCTGTTTTGGTTGTGTTTTTTGTGTTTAATTAGTGTTTGTGCCAAGTAGAACCATTGGGAAGACTTGGGGAAAGTCTTGTTGAACTTGCTGTAAAAAACAGAAACTTTAGCGCTCACGAGAGCTGCTGTCATTTTTATTTGAAGAGTGATATTTAGTTAATTATTTTTGCATATGATTAATAGATAAATTACTCACTTCCAGCAATTTATTTTAGAATTTTGGGGGTTCCAGATCTTGCGCTAGCTACAGATTACTACAGACTGTTCTATTTTTGACAGATTCTGTTTTTCGTGTGTTGTTTGCTTATTTTGATGAATCTATGGCTAGTAAAATAGTTTATAATCCATAGAGAAGTTTGAATACAGTAGGTTTAACACCAATATAAATAAATAATGAGTTCATTACAGTACATTGAAGTGGTCTTTTTGTTTTCTTTCGCTAACGGAGCTCACGAGTTTTCTATTTTGAGTTTTGTGTTGTGAAGTTTTCAAGTTTTGGGTGAATTCGTTTGATGGATCATGGAACAAGAAGTGGCAAGATCCTAAGCTTGGGGATGCCCATGGCACACCCAAGATAATCCAAGGACACCAAAAAGTCAAAGCTTGGGGATGCCCCGGAAGGCATCCCCTCTTTCGTCCACTTCCATCGGTAATTTACTTTGAGCTATATTTTTATTCACCAACATGATATGTGTTTTGCTTGGAGCGTCTTGTATTATTTGTGTATTTGTGTCTTAGTATGCCACAATCATCCTTACTGTACACACCTTTTGAGAGAGCCATATATGAATTAAAATTTGATAGAATACTCTATGTGCTTCACTTATATCTTTTGAGCTAAGTAGTTTGGCTCTATGTGCTTCACTTATATCTTTTGAGCTAGATAATTTTGCTCTATGTGCTTCACTTATATCTTTTGAGTGTTATAATTTTGCTCTATGTGCTTCACTTAGATCTTTTAGAGCACGATGGTGAATTTGCTTTAAAGAAACTATTGATCTCTCATGCTTCATTTAAATTATTTTGAGAGTCTCTTAACAGCATGGTAATTTTTTTAATAATAATATGCTTGGTATTCAAGATTTGTGAAACTTTCTTTTGAGTGTGCTGAATACTAAGAAAAGATTGAAGAATGATAATTATTTTGAGATATGGAGGTGATAGTATTAAAGTCATGCTAGTTGAGTAGTTGTGAATTTAAAGAATACTTCTGTTAAGGTTTGTGATTCCCGTAGCATGCACCTATGGTGAACCGTTATGTAACGAAGTCGGAGCATGATTTATTTATTGATTGTCTTCCTTATGAGTGGTGGTCGGGGACGAGCGATGGTCTTTTCCTACCAATCTATCCCCCTAGGAGCATGCGAGTAATACTTTACTTTGATAACTTCTAGATTTTTGCAATAAGTATATGAGTTCTTTATGAGTAATGTTGAGTCCATGGATTATACGCACTCTCACCCTTCCACCTTTCCTAGCCTCTCTAATACCGCGCACCTTTCGCCGGTATCATACACCTACCATATACCTTCCTCAAAACAGCCACCATACCTACCTATTATGGCATTTCCATAGCTATTCCGAGATATATTGCCATGCAACTTTCCACCATCTAGTTCATCATGACATATTCATCATTGTCATATTGCTTAGCATGATCATGTAGTTGACATAGTATTTGTGGAAAAGCCACCGTTCATAATTTCTTCATACTTGTCACTCTTGATTCATTGCATATCCCGCTACACCGCCGGAGGCATCCATATAGAGTCATACTTTGTTTTAGAATCAAGTTGTAATCATTGAGTTGTAAATAAATAAAAGTGTGATGATCATCATTCAATAGAGCATTGTCCCAATAAAAAAGAGCAAGGCCAAAAAAAGAGAAGGCCCAAAAAAAAGAAAATAAATAAAAAGGGGCAATGCTACTATCCTTTTACCACACTTGTGCTTCAAAGTAGCACCGTGATATAGCGAGTCTCATATATTGTGCTTCAAAGTAGCACCATGTTCTTCATATAGAGAGTCTCATATGTTGTCACTTTCATATACTAGTGGGAATTTTACATTATAGAACTTGGCTTGTATATTCCAATAATGGGCTTCCTCAAATTGCCCTAGGTTTCATGAGCAAGCAAGTTGGATGCACACCCACTAGTTTCTTTTGTTGAGCTTTCATACATTTATATATCTAGTGCATCCGTTGCATGGCAAACCCTACTCACTCACATTGATATCTATTGATGGGATCTCCATAGCCCATTGATACGCCTAGTTGATGTGAGACTATCTTCCCCTCCTTTTTGTCTTCTCCACAACCACCATTCTATTCCACCTATAGTGCTATATCCATGGCTCACGCTCATGTATTGCGTGAAGATTGAAAAAGTTTTGAAAAAGTTAGAGTATGAAACAATTGCTTGGCTTGTCATCGGGGTTGTGCATGATTTGAATACTTTGTGTGGTGAAGATGGAGCATAGCCAGACTATATGATTTTGTAGGGATAACTTTCTTTGGCCATGTTATTTTGAGAAGACATAATTGCTTTATTAGTATGCTTGAAGTATTATTATTTTTATGTCAATATAAACTTTTGTCTTGAATCTTTCTAATCTGAATATTCATACCACAATTAAGAAGATTTGCATTGAAATTATGCCAAGTAGCACTCCACATCAAAAATTCTCTTTTTATCATTTACCTACTCGAGGACGAGCATGAATTAAGATTGGGGATGCCTGATACGTCTCCAACGTATCTATAATTTTTGATTGCTCCATGCTATATTATCTACTGTTTTGGACTATATTGGGCTTTATTTTCCACTTTTATATTATTTTTGGGACTAACCTATTAACCAGAGGCCCAGCCTAGAATTGCTGTTTTTTTTTGCCTATTTCAGTGTTTCAGATAAATGGAATATCAAACGGAGTCCAAACGGAATAAAATCTTCGGGAATGTGATTTTCTCACCGAACGTGATCCAGGAGACTTGGACCCTGCTCCAAGGAACAAAAGAGGCTGTCACGAGGGTGGGGGGCGCCCCCCCTAGGGCGTGCCCCCCGCCTCGTGGGCCCCTCGTTGCTCCTCCGGCGTACTTCTTCCTCCTATATATACACACGTACCCCCAAACAATCAGAACAGGAGCCAAAAACCTAATTCCACCGCCGCAACTTTTTGTATCCACGAGATCCCATCTTGGGGCCTGTTCCGGAACCCCGCCGGAAGAGGGCCGTCATCACGGAGGGCTTCTACATCATCCTAGCCCCTCTGATGAAGTGTGAGTAGTTTACCTCAGACCTTCGGGTCCATAGTTAGTAGCTAGATGGCTTCTTCTCTCTCTTTGAATCTCAATACAAAGTTCTCCCCCTCTCTTGTGGAGATCTATTCGATGTAATCTTCTTTTTGCGGTGTGTTTGTTGAGATCGATGAATTGTGGGTTTATGATCAAGTCTATCCATGAATAATATTTGAATCATCTCTAAATTCTTTTATGTATGACTGGTTATCTTTGCAAGTCTCTTCGAATTATCCGTTTGGTTTGGCCAACTAGATTGGTAGTTCTTGCAATGGGAGAAGTGCTTAGCTTTGGGTTCGATCTTGCGGTGTCCTTACCCAGTGACAGAAGGGGCAGCAAGGCATGTATTGTATCGTTGCCATCGAGGATAACAAGATGGGGTTTATTTCATATTGCATGAATTTATCTCTCTACATCATGTCATCTTGCTTAAGGCGTTACTCTATTTTTAACTTAATACTCTAGATGCATGCTGGATAGCGGTCGATGAGTGGAGTAATAGTAGTAGATGCAGAATCGTTTCGATCTACTTGTCACGGACGTGATGCCTATATACATGATCATGCCTAGATATTCTCATAACTATGCTCAATTCTGTCAATTGCACAACAGTAATTTGTTCACCCACCGTAGAATACTTATGCTCTTGAGAGAAGCCACTAGTGAAACCTATGGCCCCCGGGTCTATTCTCATCATATCAATCTCCATCACTTTAATCTTGCTTTGCTTTTTTACTTTGCCTTTACTTTTTTACTTTGCATATTTATACCAAAAATACTATATCTATCAGATCTCACTCTCGTAAGTGACCGTGAAGGGATTGACAACCCCTAATCGCGTTGGTTGCGAGTAGCTATCGCTTTGTGTAGGTACGAGGGACTTGAGCGTGGGCTCCTACTAGATTGATACCTTGGTTCTCAAAAACTGAGGGAAATACTTACGCTACTCTGCTGCATCATCCCTTCCTCTTCGGGGAAAACCAACACAAGCTCAATACGTAGCAGAGGGGGTTCGAGGGAGATGGGGTGTGCGAGGGGATCGAGCGGGGCTCGTGTCGTCGTGGGTGGTGGCGGCGCACTGGAGGGAAACAAGGGAGAGGGTGTCGGGCTAGGGTTAGCAGGAGGCTGGACTGGGCTAGGGATTAGGTCGGCCTGCAGGGGAGGTGGCCTTGGGGCCGACCCAGTAGAGAGGAAGGGGGGTCAGCTGGGCCTTAAGGGAAAAGGGAAGGCCTGGCAGGCCTAAGAGGCTGGGCTCTTCTCTCCCTCTATTTGCTCTTATTCAAAAACAACAGAAAAAGAGGAAGAAAAGGGAAGAAAAGAAAAAGGTAGAGAAAGAGTTTGGGCACGGGAATAAATTTCCCGGACTCGCAAAAATGCGCTGGTTCCAAGAAAAATAGGAGAGGCATGATTGCAAGGATTAAATTCAAAGTCATTTGAATTTAATTCAAATGGTTTGAACAAGGGCTAGGAATTAGAGGTGTCCAAAAATGTTCGGATTTTTGGTGGAGCACCGGAATAAGATGAACGAATATATGACAAGGTTGGAGTCCAAGACTTAAGATAACAAAAGCATTGGGATATTTTGCAAGTGTGTTTGCGGTAAATCCAAATAATTGGAATACTTTATAATAGCTCCCTAAAAATAGTAGGAGACTTTTATATGTTATAAAGAGAATTTCACCATGTGAACTCCCTCGATTTAAATGGATCAAAGATCCATGCCATTTATTTAGTTGAGTTAAGAAAAGAAATGACATGATGGCATCATGACATGATGCAATGCAAAAATAAAAGAGCAGGCACAAATGAAACACACGGCGAAACTCGGAAAAACAAGGAAGGCATCTGAAGCTCCAGTCTTGGGGCGTCACAACACTCCACCACTACGAGAGGATCTCGTCCCGAGATCTAGGATGGCACCAGAGGGAAAACGGAAGAGAAAGAGAAGAGGTAAAACTAAGTTGCTTCTTTGACAAACGAGTGAAACCAAAGAACCTTGAAAATTTGAACAAAATGAAAGAAAGAATACCACGGAGATGAACGAAGTTGAAAACACTCCGTTAGAAAAGAGGAACAAGGAAGAACAAATTCGTATAGCACTCCGGTTGAAAAGAGATGCAAGACTTGATAGCATGAAAAGGACTTGATCAAAGGGGCACAACACTCCGGTTAAATGGGTAAGCACGAAAAGAACACCATCCGAGATGATGAGAGAAAAGAGCAACATCACAACACCTCTGGAAGAGAGAATAGAAGATGGATCATTGAAATAAAAGAATGGAGAAGAAAATGCCAACTTCTATCACAAAAGAGCTTGAAAAGGCATCCTTAGGAGAAGGGTCGAACGGAGTTGTTGGATTAACAACAACGAAAAGGATAAGCTTGTTGTGGGCTTATGGAAAACATCTCAAAACTATGAGGTGAAATTCTGCCGCTAACGGAAACGATAGATTGGATTGATATCAACAAGGAGATGAGAAGCTTATCTTACCGGGAGGATAAATGAAGAAACTTGGGTCATTTATAAGTACCATAGATAGCAACAATCCTTAGGGAAGGCTTTAGGTGAGATATAACCCAAGATAGCTCCAACGAAGAAGTTGATGGATTTAAAATACCTCATTCTTAACAACATGTGAATCATGAAACATGAACTCAAATTATCAAGAATGACATAATACCACCTCCAATGATACGAAAGAAAGAATTGCTCTCCGGAATGCGAGATGAAGAATGCTTGATCTCCTTTGAAAAGAATCTCGATGAACACTTCGATAAGGAATAATTCCTTGACGAAACAACATGTAGCGCCTTCATGAAGAACTCCGGTAACAGAAGGATGATCACACGAAAGGAAAGAGAAGTTGAAAACGCAAGGTGAAACCTTGCAATGATTTAGATGGATCTCCGTGATGATATAATTGCGAGAGCTTAGAACTCTTGGAAAAGAAAAGATAAAGCCTCTTGAACCGAGAATGTGATATGACGAACCTCCGGAATAAGGAATTAATCACTTGGATGAAGCAAGAATAAGAATTACATCATGCTTATCCTTCATAATTGATGACACGCAACGGATTTGGCATAGTACTTATTCTTGAAGAAAGGATTAGGATAGATATGGCGCAACTTGAGAAGGTCTTTGATGATCCACCGGTAGGATGAAAGAACGAATGAATTGATACGATAACAAAGGAAGAGAAATCTTGAACGAACCACCGGTAAGAATTGAAAATGAACGAAGAAAAGATAGAGAAACACTGGGAAGAATTCGCAAATGAACGAAGATGCTTGAGAGAATTTAGATACAAGTGGAACGAATAGATCACGAACTGATTAGAGAATATTTGAATGATGCACCGGTAAGATTTGGAGGATGATAGCTGAAAACTAGAATGAATAAACCCGAAATGATGGCCTCCGAAGAATCAGACCGAAAAGACTCCTGTATTGCTCCGGAAGGATGAAAATAATTCTCATAATCAAAACAATTATGAGAGTATGGCATCAGGCTAGAATCGCGAATCTTTGAAAGAACGGATATGATTGAGAGAGAAAATCTTATTCGGTCTTCAATCCTGAGAATGATGACGAGAAACACGGCCGAGAATTGTTGAGGCACTCCGGAATGAAGAATAGAAAAGGTTGAGTCAATGATGAAGAATTTGAAAGATCTTGGAGAAAAGGCATTTGACTGATGATAACTCATTCTTACGTCAAGCTTAAGAAGATTTGAGAATATGTCCGGGAGAATAAGAAGAGTCAGGTAAGATCCTAGGAAAAGACCTGTGGGTTAGGGCCCACTTAAAAGATACACCATTAAACGATTACTTGAAAAGGAGATAACACTGGTTGAATTAAACGGCTTGAATGAGAGAACATCCTCGAAAGATCTTGAATGAATGCAAAGTGGAAACACGAATCTTCGAGATATCTTGAGCACTCCAGAACAAATGAATGACGAGAAGTGGATGATTAAGAGTTGCACCGGCATGAGAAAGCATTGGGCAAAATGAAAGGACTATGCTCAATACCAAAGCTTGAATTGGATCCATCGGATAAGAAAAGAGAACGAAGAATGATAACTTGTAGAACATCTTCATGAGAATCACCGGATAAGAACATGAAGGGAAAGAATGAAGAGACTTCCCATCCATAAAAGGGTACTAGATTAAGAAATTCGAGTCCTTGGAGAAAAAGGGTGGGTGGGTGGGAAAACAAAAGCAACTTGGAGATGGATGAAACAAACATTGTTGAGAAGAACTGATAATTGATCTTACGGATGTAGAAAAAGATCGGATCCACTTGAAGAGAAGCACATCGTTGAAAAGGATTGACATGACCATCTCGATGATCCAGAAGGGTTAGTATTCGCATAGAGATATGAGAACACCGCTTAGGGAAGGTATGGAATCAACATTTGGCTTCGAAGCAACTCAAATACCACAACTCAAAACAAAACAAAGGATTGGCTTGCAGAAAAAGCCGGAACAAACATATGATAGAGATTTCGTCCGAAGTTTTCGTGGTGGGGCCTACACGGGCTCGATCGTACAACACCATCATGTACAAGGCAGTGCACATGACATACGAAGCGTCCCCGAGTTAGCATAGCCAAGGAATCTTTAAGACACAATGAGACCACTGTAAAACCAACCGTGGATAGGCGGACCACTAGACGTCGAACCCCAATTTCATATCATACATCTATCGGAAAGATATCCTAAGAGCTACTTGAATTCCCACTTATAAACTCCCGAAACTCTCCCGGTTATGCAATCAGGTGTTGGGGATACAGGGGAAGCATAATATCTCACCAAAAACTAGCAAATCCTACATCCAGTTGTATCCATCCTTCAACACATAACCAAGAAACCTTCGGAAATCGTTTACCTCAACCTTCGAAAAGCATCCGTTATACGAGTTATGGCAATACTCCCGAACTCCCGCCCCAGTACTGGGTGGCGTCGAGGTTATCTCACCAACAACTGCATAAAAGAGATTTTCGATGTCGGCGAACTCAGGTATTCCAGAACTGCAACGATAAAATTGTGACGATAACACCTCGGAGCTCAACTCCCCGGGACACTGCCACAAGCCCTAAATGTCAGGAGGCACCAAGAACAATGTTCTCGTCACAAAACCATCGGAACGATTCCAAGATACCCGCGTGATCCTAATTTTTTTTAGTGAAATTTGAGAAGAGAAGAGTCAAAACTCTACGTCAGGATGCCTCACCAGAGCGACGAAGGGACTGAGGAGTAAAAATAATCCTACACTCCGATATATATAATCCTATAAGACTCAAAACATTTTTCTAGACTCAACAACGCCAATGATTCGATCAAGCAGGGGGCTCCTAAGTCGAGGAAGGCTCTGATTACCAACTTGAAATAACCTCGATGCGGCTATATCTACCACGTGTCGGAGCACGACTTAGAGGCATAACCGCATTGAAGGCAATGTCTCAAGAGGGGTAATCTTTACACATCCCATGTACTGTATAATAAAAGAGGTGCATAGTTGGCTTACAATCGCCACTTCACACAATAACATAAATAAAGCATTACATCATCCAGATACAATCAAGGTCCGACTACGGAACCAAAATAAAAGAGGACTACCCCTAATGCTACAGATCCCCGATCGACCCCAAGTGGGCTCCACTACTGATCAACTGGAAATGAAACAACATAACGAACAAGATCTTCATCGAGCTCCTCCTTGAGCTCGGTTGCGTCACCTACACGGTATCAATGGCACCTGCAAACTGGTTTTGGAAGTAATCTGTGAGTCACGGGGACTCAGCAATCTCACACCCTCGCGATCAAGACTATTTAAGCTTATGGGTAGGTAAAAGGTATAAGGTGGAGCTGCAGCAAGCACTAGCATATATGGTGGCTAACATACGCAAATGAGAGCGAGAAGAGGAGGCAAAGCACGTTCGAGAATCTATGATCAAGAAGTGATCCAAGACTACTTACGTCAATCATAACTCCAACACCGTGTTCACTTCCCGGACTCCGCCGGAAAGAGACCATCACGGCAACACACGCGGTTGATGCCTTTTAATTAAGTTAAGTTTCAGGTTTTCTACAACCGGACATTAACAAATTTCCATCTGCCCATAACCGCATGCACGGCTTTTGAAAGTTCAAAACCCTGCAGGGGTGTCCCAACTTAGCCCATCACAAGCTCTCACGGTCAATGAAGGATATTCCTTCTCCCAGGAAGACCCGATCAGGCTCGGAATCCCGGTTACAAGACATTTCAACAATGGTAAAACAAGACCAGCAAAGGCACCCGAATGTGCCGACAAATCCCGATAGGAGCTGCACATATCTCGTTCTCAGGGCACACCGGATTGTCCAAGGTTCCGGTAGGCCAGCCCAGAGTTGCCCCTGGTGGCCACCGGCAGCTGACAGGTTGGACTAACACTCAGAGGAGCACTGGCCCGGGGGTTTAAATAAAGATGACCCTTGAGTTGGCCGACCCAAGGGAAAAAAAGGCTAGGTGGCAAATGGTAAAACCAATGTTGGGCCTTGCTGGAGGAGTTTTATTCAAGGCAAACTGTCAAGGGGTTCCCATTATAACCCAACCGTGTAAGGAACGCAAAATCAAGGAACATAACATCGGGATGACAGAAACTAGGGCGGCAAGAGTGGAACAAAACACCAGGCATAAGGCCGAGCCTTCCACCCTTTACCAAGTATATATATATGCATTAATATAATAAGAGATATTGTGATATCCCAACAAAATATCCATGTTCCAACATGGAACAAACTCCAATCTTCACCTGCAACTAACAACGCTATAAGAGGGGCTGAGCAAAGCGGTAACATAGCCAAACAACGGTTTGCTAGGACAAGGTGGGTTGGAGGCTTGGCTTAGCAACATGGGAGGCATGATAAGCAAGTGGTAGGTATCGCAACATAGGCATAGCAATAGAGCGAGCAACTAGCAAGCAAAGATAGAAGTGTATGGTCATCTTGCCTGAGATCCCGCAAGGAAGAAGAACGAGTCCATGAAGAAGACAAACAGACGTAGTCGAACGGATCCTCACACACACGACGTTATCGGAACCAACTCGAAGAAGCAACACCAGAAAGAAGCAAACAACATAGTAAAACATCCACCACATAAGCATGGCATGATGCACAACCAAGTATGATGCATGTCCGGTTTAATATGCATGGCATGGCAAAGTGCACAAGCAATCCTACAAATTAAGTGGAGCTCAATATGCAACGAGTTGCATATTGACGAAACACCACATGACTTATTTAATTCTCTCTCGGTTATGTACCCAACAATATTAAATGTAGTTAAACATGGCAAGAGGTGAAGCAAAAGTAAACTACACAATCTAAGCAATTTAAATGGGGCCGGATATAACAAACAACGAATCCGGTAAATCCCCATATGCATTAGTAATTTGGTGCAACAACAATTTTAAACATCTAAATGTTATTATCATGATGCGGATGACATGAACAAGTTTATGCAATTTTTATTAAAAGCTGACAAGAGCATTATGAAGCATTTGTCACAGTGGTGGAAAGGAAAGGGGTTCCATGGCAACGATAACGAAAACGGTGCCACGGCAGCATTCCAGTTCCGGTAACTCGATTGAGATACCGATGCAAAGGAGAAGTGTGCGGATGCGTGCAAAAGATGGTGGGGTGATACGTCCATTTTGCATCATGCTTTTATATCGATATTTATTGCATTATGGGCTGTTATTTCACTTTATGTCACAATACTTATGGGTATTCTCTCTTATTTTACAAGGTTTACATAAGGAGGGAGAATGACGGCAGCTGGAATTCTGGGCTGGAAAAGGAGCAAATACGAGAGACCTATTCTGTGCAACTCCAAAAGTACTGAAACTCCACGGAACGTCTTAAAATAAATAAAGAAAAATCCTCGCCAAAGATGAAGGCCATGGGGCAAACACCCTGCTCACGAGGGTGGGGGCGCGCCCCTCCTAGGGCGCGCCCCCTACCTCGTGGGCCCCCTGGTGGCTCTCCTACGTCCATCTTCTCCTATATGAGGTCTTTCGATGAGAAAAAAATAAGAAGGAACTTTTTGGGACGAGACTCCACCGCCACGAGGCGGAACCTTGGCGGATCCAATCTAGAGCTCCGGCAGAGCTGTTCTGCCGGGAATACTTCCCTCCGGGAGGGGGAAATCATCACCATCGTCATCACCAACGCTCCTCTCACCGGGAGAGGGCAATCTCCATCAACATCTTCACCAGCACCATCTCATCTCCAAACCCTAGTTCATCTCTTGTATCCAATTCTTGTCTCAAAGTCCGGGATTGGTGCTAGTAGGTTGCTAGTAGTGTTGATTACTCCTTGTAGTTGATGCTAGTTGGTTTATTTGGTGGAAGATCATATGTTCAGATCCTATATTCATATTATTACCCCTCTTACTATGAACATGAATATGCTTTGTGAGTAATTACGTTCGTTCCTGAGGACAAGGGAGAAGTCTTGCTATGAGTAGTCATGTGAATTTGGTATTCGTTTGATATTTTGATAAGATGTATGTTGTCTAGCCTCTAGTGGTGTTATGTGAACGTCGACTACATAACACTTCACCATTATTTGGGCCTAGAGGAAGGCATTGGGAAGTAATAAGTAGATGATGGGTTGCTAGAGTGACAGAAGCTTAAACCCTAGTTTATGCGTTGCTTCGTAAGGGGCTGATTTGGATCCATATGTTTCATGCTATGGTTAGGTTTACCTTAATACTTTTGTTGTAGTTGCGGATGCTTGCAATAGAGGTTAATCATAAGTGGGATGCTTGTTCAAGTAAGAACAGCACCCAAGCACCGGTCCACCCACATATCAAATTATCAAAGTATCGAACGCGAACCATATGAACGTGATGAAAACTAGCTTGACGATATTCCCATGTGTCCTTGGGAGCGCTTCTCCTATTATAAGAGTTTATTCCGGCTTGTCCTTTGCTACAAAAGGATTGGGCCACCTTGCTGCACTTTATTTACTTTTGTTACTTGTTGCTCATTACAATTTATCCCGTCACAAAACTATCTGTTACCACTTATTTCAGTACTTGCAGAGAATACCTTGCTGAAAACCGCTTATCATTTCCTTCTGCTCCTCGTTGGGTTTGACACTCTTACTTATCGAAAGGACTACGATAGATCCCCTATACTTGTGGGTCATCAAGACTCTTTTCTGGCATCGTTGCCGAGGAGTGTAGCGCCTTTGGTAGGTGGAATTTGGTAAGGAAAAATTTATATAGTGTGCTGAAATTTACTGTCACTTGTTACTATGGAAAGTAATTCCCTGAGGGGCTTGTTCGGGGTATCTTCATCCCGTCCAGTAGAGCAAAGAGTTGCTCCGCAACCTACTGAACCTATTGAAAATGAAACTCCTTTTAAATTTCCTTCGGGTATGATGGAAAAACTGCTAGCTAACCCTTTTACAGGAGATGGAACAAAGCATCCTGATGAGCACTTAATATATGTGGATGAAGTTTGTGGATTATTTAAGCTTGCAGGTATACCCGATGATGTTGCTAAGAAGAAGGTCTTCCCTTTATCTTTGAAGGGAGACGCATTGATATGGTATAGGCTATGTGATGATATGATATCATGGGACTATAAAAGATTGAAGTTGGAATTTCATCAAAAGTATTACCCTATGCATCTTGTTCATCATGATCGCAATTATATATATAATTTCTGGCCTCGCGAAGGAGAAAGCATCGCTCAAGCTTGGGGGAGGCTCAAATCAATGTTATATTCATGCCCCAATCATGAGCTCCCGAGAGAAATAATTATGCAAAGTTTTTATGCTCGGCTTTCTGATAACAATCGCACCATGCTTGATACTTCTTGTGCTGGCTCTTTTATGATGAAGACTATTGAATTCATATGGAAATTATTGGATAGAATTAAACGCAACTCTGAAGATTGGGACCTCGATGAAGGTAAGGAGTCAGGTATGACACCTAAGTTTGATTGTGTTAAATCTTTTATGGACACCGATATTTTCCGTAAGTTTAGCACTAAATATGGACTTGACTCTGAGATAGTAGCTTCTTTCTGTGAATCTTTTGCTACTTATGTTGATCTCCCTAAGGAGACGTGGTTTAAATATCATCCTACCATAGAAGTAAAAGTAGCTACACCTATTAAAGTTGAAGAAAAGACTGTCACTTATAATGATCCTATTGTTCCTACTTCTTATATTGAGAAACCACCTTTCCCTGTTAGAATAAAGGATCATGCTAAAGCTTCAACTGTTGTTCGTAAAAGCAATATTAGAACTTATACACCTCCTGAGCAAGTTAAAGTAGAACCTAATATTGCTATTGTTAAAGATCTCTTGTCTAATAATATTGATGTGCATGTTATTCAGTTCGAAGGTGAAACTGCTAGAATTGGTAAACCTTGTGATAAAGATAAACATAGACCTGTGGTAGGCGTGCCTGTTATTTCTATTAAAATAGGAGATCATTGTTATCATGGCTTATGTGATATGGGTGCTAGTGCTAGTGTAATACCTATTGACTTATACGAAGAAATTAAGAATGAAATTGCACCTGCTGAGTTAGAAGATATTGATGTCACAATTAAACTTGCCAATAGAGATACTATTTCACCAATTGGAATTGTTAGAGATGTTGAAGTCTTGTGTGGGAAAACTAAATATCCTGCTGATTTTCTTGTTCTTGGTTCCCCACAAGATAGCTTTTGTCCCATTATATTTGGTAGACCCTTCTTAAATACTGTCAATGCTACCATAGATTGCATAAAGAATGTTGTTACTGTTGGCTTGGATGATATGGTTCATGAGTTTAATTTCTCTAAATTTAGTAAACAACATAGTGAGGAAGAATTACCTAGTAAGGATGAAATTATTGGTCTTGCTTCTATTGCCGTACCTCCTAGTGATCCTTTAGAACACTATTTGCTAGACCATGAAAATGATATGTTCATGAATGAAAGAAGGGAAATAGATGAAGTATTCTTTAAACAGGAACCTATTCTGCAACACAATTTGCCTGTTGAAATCTTAGGGGATCCTCCTCCACCCAAGGGTGATCCCGTGTTTGAGCTTAAACCTTTGCCTGATAATCTTAAATATGCTATCTAGATGAAAAGAAGATATACCCTATTATTATTAGTGCTAACCTTTCAGAGCATGAAGAAGAAAGATTATTGAAAACTCTGAAGAAGCATCGTGCTGCTATTGGATATACTCTTGATGATCTTAAGGGCATTAGTCCCACTCTATGTCAACATAAAATAAATTTGGAAGCAGACGCCAAACCAGTTCGTGATCCTCAACGACGTCTGAATCGTAAAATGAAAGAAGTGGTAAGAAAAGAAATACTAGAGCTTCTGGAGGCAGGTATAATATATCCCGTTGCTGATAGTGAGTGGGTAAGTCCTGTCCATTGTGTCCCTAAGAAGGGAGATATTACTGTTGTTCCTAATGATAAAGATGAATTGATTCCACAAAGAATTATCACAGGATATAGGATGGTAATTGATTTCCGCAAATTAAATAAAGCTACTAAGAAAGATCATTACCCATTACCTTTTATTGATCAAATGCTAGAAAGATTATGCAAACATACACACTATTGCTTTCTAGATGGTTATTCCGGTTTCTCTCAAATACCTGTGTCGGCTAGAGATCAATCAAAGACTACTTTTACATGCCCTTTTGGTACTTTTGCTTATAGACGTATGCCTTTTGGTTTATGTAATGCACCTGCTACCTTTCAAAGATGCATGATGGCTATATTCTCTGACTTTTGTGAAAAGATTTGTGAGGTTTTCATGGATGATTTTTCCGTCTATGGTTCCTCTTTTGATGATTGCTTGAGCAATATTGATCGAGTTTTGCAGAGATGTGAAGAAACTAATCTTGTCTTGAATTGGGAAAAGTGCCACTTTATGGTTAATGAAGGTATTGTCTTGGGGCACAAAGTTTCTGAAAGAGGTATTGAAGTTGATAAAGCCAAGGTTGATGCTATTGAAAAGATGCCATGTCCCAAGGACATCAAAGGTATAAGAAGTTTCCTTGGTCACGCCGGATTTTACAGGAGGTTTATTAAGGACTTCTCAAAAATTTCTCGGCCTCTGACTAATTTATTGCAAAAAGATATACCATTTGTCTTTGATGATGATTGTGTAGAAGCATTTGAAATACTTAAGAAAGCATTAGTCACTGCACCTGTTGTTCAGCCACCTGATTGGAATTTACCCTTTGAAATTATGTGTGATGCTAGTGATTATGCTGTAGGTGCTGTTCTAGGGCAAAGAGTTGATAATAAATTAAATGTTATTCATTATGCTAGTAAGACTCTAGACAATGCTCAAAGAAATTATGCTACTACTGAAAAAGAGCTTTTAGCAGTTGTATTTGCTTGTGATAAGTTCATATCTTATATTGTTGATTCTAAAGTAACTATTCAAACAGATCGTGCTGCTATTAAATATCTTATGGAAAAGAAAGATGCTAAACCTAGACTTATTAGATGGGTTCTCTTGCTACAAGAATTTGATTTGCATATTGTTGATAGAAAGGGAGTTGAGAACTCCGTTGCAGACAACTTGTCTAGGTTAGAAAATATTCTTGATGACCCACTACCTATTAATGATAGCTTTCCTGATGAACAATTAAATGTTATAAGTACTTCTCGTAGTACTCCATGGTATGCTGATTATGCTAATTATATTGTTGCTAAATTTATACCACCTAGCTTCACATACCAACAAAAGAAAAGTTCTTCTATGATTTGAGACATTACTTTTGGGATGACCCACATCTTTATAAAGAAGGAGTAGATGGTGTTTTTAGACGTTGTGTACCTGAGCATGAACAGGAACAGATCCTACGCAAGTGTCATTTCGAGGCTTATGGAGGACACCACGCTGGAGATAGAACTGCACATAAGGTATTGCAATCTGGTTTTTATTGGCCTACTCTCTTCAAGGATGCCCATAAGTTTGTCTTGTCTTGTGATGAATGTCAAAGAATTGGTAATATTAGTAGACGTCAACAAATGCCTATGAATTATTCACTTGTTATTGAACCATTTGATGTTTGGGGCTTTGATTATATGGGACCTTTTCCTGCCTCTAATGGATACACACATATTCTAGTTGCTGTTGATTATGTTACTAAGTGGGTAGAAGCTATTCCAACTAGTAGTGCTGATCATAACACTTCTATTAAAATGCTTAAAGAAGTTATTTTCTAGAGGTTTGGAGTCCCTAGATATTTAATGACTGATGGTGGTTCACACTTTATTCATGGTGCTTTCCATAAAATGCTTGCTAAATATGATGTTAATCATAGAATTGCATATCCTTATCACCCACAGTCTAGTGGTCAAGTAGAGTTGAGCAATAGAGAGCTCAAATTAATTTTGAAAAGACTGTTAATAGGTCTAGAAAGAATTGGTCCAAGAAATTTGATGATGCATTATGGGCTTATAGAACTGCATATAAAATTCCTATGGGTATGTCTCAGTATAAAATGGTTTATGGAAAAGCATGTCACTTACCTCTCGAACTAGAACATAAGGCATATTGGGCTATTAAAGAGCTTAACTATGATTTTAAACTTGCCGGTGAGAAGAGGTTATTTGATATTAGCTCACTTGATGAATGGAGAATCCAAGCTTATGAAAATGCCAAGTTGTTTAAAGAAAAAGTTAAAAGATGGCATGACAAAAGGATACAAAAGCGTGAGTTTAATATAGGTGATTATGTATTGCTATACAACTCTCGTTTAAGATTTTTTGCAGGAAAACTTCTCTCTAAATGGGAAGGCCCCTATGTTATCAAAGAGGTCTATCATTCCGGTGCCATAAAAATCAACAATTTCGAGGGCACAAATCCGAAGGTGGTAAACGGTCAAAGAATTAAACATTATATCTCAGGCAATCCCATAAATGTTGAAACCAATATTATTGAAACCGTAACCCCGGAGGAATACATAAGGGACACTTTCCGGAACGTTTCAGACTCCAAAAAGGAATAGGTATGTGGTACGGTAAGTAAACCGACTCCAAAATAATTTTTAAGGCAATATTTCTCCGTTTTGGAATATTTAGAAAAATAGAAAAATAAGTAGCAGTCCGAGAAGGACACGAGAGCCCCACGAGGGTGGTGGGCGCGCCCTATGATGTCTACTACACAACCTTCTTCTTGTAGACGTTGTTGGGCCTCCAAGTGCAGAGGTTTGTAGGACAACAACAAATTTCCCTCAAGTGGATGACCTAAGGTTTATCAATCCGTAGGAGGCGTAGGATGAAGATGGTCTCTCTCAAGCAACCCTGCAACCAAATAACAAAGAGTCTCTTGTGTCCCCAACACACCCAATACAATGGTAAATTGTATAGGTGCACTAGTTCGGCGAAGAGACGGTGATACAAGTGGTATATGGATAGTAGATATGAGTATTTGTAATCTGAAATTATAAAAACAACAAGGTAAAAAGTGATAAAAGTGAGCGTAAACGGTATTGCAATGTGTGTAAACAAGGCCTAGGGTTCATACTTTCGCTAGTGTAAGTTCCCTCAACAATACTAACATAATTGGATCACATAACTATCCCTCAACATGCAACAAAGAGTCACTCCAAAGTCACTAATAGCGGAGAACGAACGAAGAGATTATGGTAGGGTACGAAACCACCTCAAAGTTATTCTTTCCAATCAATCCATTGGGCTATTCCTATAAGTGTCACAAACAGCCGTAGAGTTCGTACTAGAATAACACCTTAAGACACAAATCAATCAAAACCATAATGTCACCTAGATACTCCAATGTCACCTCAAGTATCCGTGGGTATGATTATACGATATGCATCACACAATCTCAGATTCATCTATTCAACCAACACATAGAACCTCAAAGAGTGCCCCAAAGTTCTACCAGAGAATCACGACGAAAACGTGTGCCAACCCCTATGCATAGGTTCCCAATGTCACGAAACTCGCAAGTTGATCACCTTAACATACATCAAGTGGCACGTGGTATCCCATTGTCACCACAGATATCCACGACAAGACATACATCAAGTGTTCTCAAATCTTTAAAGACTCAATCCGATAAGATTACTTCAAAGGGGAAACTCAATTCATTACAAGAGAGGAGAGGGGGAGGAGAAACATAAGATCCAACTATAATAGCAAAGCTCGCGATACATCAAGATCGTGCCAAATCAAGAAGACGAGAGAGAGAGAGAGAGAGATCAAACACATAGCTATTGGTACATACCCTCAGCCCCGAGGGAGAACTACTCCCTCCTCATCATGGAGAGTGCCGGGATGATGAAGATGGCCACCGGTGAGGGTTCCCCCCTCCGGCAGGGTGCCGGAATAGGGTCCCGATTGACTTTTGGTGGCTACGGAGGCTTCTGGCGGCAGAACTCTCGATCTATCTTGTGTTCTGGAAGTTTTAGGTCACGTAGGTATATATGGGTGCAGGGAGGACGTCGGAGGAGCCACGGGGGTCCCACGAGACAGGGGGGCGCGCCGTAGGGGGGGGGCGCCCCCCACCCTTGTGAGCACCTCGTGTCTCCCCTGACGTGGGGTCCAAGTCCATCAGGTGTGTTTCCTTCCAAAAATAACTTCTCCAGTTGATTTCGTTCCATTTCGACTCCGTCTGATATTCCTTTTCTTCGAAACGGTGAAATAGGCATAAAACAACAAATCTGGGCTGGGCCTCCGGTTAATAGGTTAGTCCCAAAAGTAATATAAAAGTGGATAATAAAGCCCAATATTGCCCAAAACAGTATATAATATAGCATGGAGCAATAAAAAATTATAGATACGTTGGAGACATATCACCCTACCCCCTGGGCGCGCCCCCTACCTCGTGAGCACCTCGTGTGGCTTCCGGACTCCGTTTTCTTGCACGCTATGTATTTTGGCCAGTAAAAAATCATTATATATTCTCCCGAAGGTTTTGACTCACGTATCACGCAAAAATCTCCTGTCTTTGTTTCGAGCTGTCCCGTTGCAGATTAAATCAACATGTCTTCCTAGGATTCAGAAGGAGAAAGCTATGTGGATGATTACTTAGCAAATCCAAAGGTCTATGGAGATGTGGAACATAATGGATGGACCACGGAGGAAGAAGAGGACTATGAACCCAAGGGGAAGGAGGAGACAAGCTCAGATGAAGATGAAGCACCATTACCTCAACCTGGGGACATGCACGTGGAGTTCAAAAAGTCAAGTCTCCCTGATAGGGTAAAGAAACCCAAGTTCGATTTTATCCCTTTTCGTCTCTTGCGGGAAAATAAGCAGGACCTATGCAAAAAGATATTAACCCTGGAGTGGGAGATTGATGATCCGAGGGATCAAAATGCCGTCCTCAAGCGCAAATTAAGGGAGAAGCCTAAGCCATCAACTAAGCCAACATCACCACCACCTTCTTCACCAACCAAGGAGACATAATCACATGGGTATGGGAACTCCCCTTGGCAACTGCCAAGCTTGGGGAAGGTGCCCCGGTATCGTATCACAATCACAACTCATATCTTTACCATTTTTCTTAGTTTGATCCTATTAGTAGTATCTTGATCTAGTAGAATAAAGTTTATGGCATGATCTAGTTTTTAGTTTGCTTTATGATCTCTCTTTGTAATCGAGTCCGTGAGCTATATATAATAAAGATTAGTGTTGAGTTAAGGGCTTGATTATTTTGCCATGATCTTGGGTGAATAAAAGAAAAGAGAAAAAGAATAAAAAGAAACAAAGAGTTCATATTCATCTTATTGAGAGTAATGACTTCACATAGAAAGAGTATGATGATTAAAAGTTGTTGGGAGTTGGCAGACATAGCTTTGGTCATTGTTGCAATTAATAGGAAGTAATAAGGAAAGAGAGGTTTTCACATATAGATATATTATCATTGACATCTTTTATGATTGGGAGCACTCATTAAAATATGACATGCTAAAGAGTTGATGTTGGACAAGGAAGACAACGTAATGAGTTATGTATTTCTTATATCTGAGATAAAGTATGTTGTCATGGATCCTCTAACTTGTCGAGCTTGCCTTTCCCCCTCATGCTAGCCAAATTCTCAGCACCAAGTAGAAATACTACTTGTGCTTCCAAATATCCTTAAACCAGTTTTGCCATGAGAGTCCACCATATCTACCTATGGATTGAGTAAGATCCTTCAAGTAAGTTGTCATCGGTGCAATGCAATAAAAATTGCTCTAAATATGTATGATTGATTGGTGTGGGAGAAATAAGCTTTATACGATCTTGTGATGTGGAAGTAATAAAAGCGACGGACTGCATAATAAAGGTTCATATCACAAGGGGCAATATAAAGTGACGTTCTTTCGCATTGAGATTTTATATATCCAACCATAAAAGCGCATGGCAACCTCTGCTTCCCTCTGCAAAGGGCCTATCCTTTATTATTATCTTCTACCTTCTACAAGAGTCATGGTGATCTTCACCTTTTCTTTTTCATTTTATCCTTTGTCAAGCTCAGCATGTTGGAAAGAACATGATATATATATATCTAATTGGATGTAGGGGAGCATGAACCATTATTGTTGACATTTCCCTTGAGGTAAAAGGTTGTGGGGCAAAACTATAAGCCCCTATCTTTCTCTGTGTCCGATTAAAACTCCATAACCACAAGTATTGCGTGAGTGTTAGCAATCATGAAGGACTAGATGATAGTTGAGTATGTGGACTTGCTTTTTAGCTCTGACATAGACTCTTTCCTATGTTATGATAAATTGAATTGCTTCAATGACTGAGATTATAGTTTGTCGGAGCCCAATAAGGTTTATGATTTATACTTTTGCATTGTGAATAGATCATCACTTGAACATAAGTAATCATATGACAAAATCTATATATGTTGCTGTTATGAGAATAATCATGATGCCTTCATGTCCGTATTTTATTTTTATCGACGCCTCTACCTCTAAACATGAGGACATATTTATTGTTATCGGCTTTTCGCTTCAGGACAAGCAAGGTCTAGGCTTGGGGGAGTTGATACGTCCATTTTGCATCATGCTTTTATATCAATATTTATTGCATTATGGGCTGTTATTTCACTTTATGTCACAATACTTATGGCTATTCTCTCTTATTTTACAAGGTTTACATAAGGAGGGAGAATGCCGGCAGCTGGAATTCTGGGCTGGAAAAGGAGCAAATATTAGAGACCTATTCTGCGCAACTCCAAAAGTCCTGAAACTCCACGGAACGTCTTAAAATAAATAAAGAAAAATCCTCGCCAAAGATGAAGGCCAGGGGGCCCACACCCTGCTCACGAGGGTGGGGGGCGCCCCCCTACCTTGTGGGCCCCCTGGTGGCTCTCCGACGTCCATCTTCTCCTATATGAGGTCTTTCGATGAGAAAAAAATAAGAAGGAACTTTTCGGGACGAGACTCCGCCGCCACGAGGCGGAACCTTGGCAGATCCAATCTAGAGCTCCGGCATAGCTGTTCTGCCGGGGATACTTCCCTCCGGGAGGGGGAAATCATCACCATCGTCAGCACCAACGCTCCTCTCACCAGGAGAGGGCAATCTCCATCAACATCTTCACCAGCACCATCTCATCTCCAAACCCTAGTTCATCTCTTGTATCCAATTCTTGTCTCAAAGTCCAGGGTTGGTGCTAGTAGGTTGCTAGTAGTGTTGATTACTCCTTGTAGTTGATGCTAGTTGGTTTATTTGGTGGAAGATCATATGTTCAGATCCTATATGCATATTATTACCCCTCTGATTATGAACATGAATATGCTTTGTGAGTAATTACATTTGTTCCTGAGGACAAGGGAGAAGTCTTTCTATGAGTAGTCATGTGAATTTGGTATTCGTTTGATATTTTGATAAGATGTATGTTGTCTAGCCTCTAGTGGTGTTATGTGAACGTCGACTACATAACACTTCACCATTATTTGGGCCTAGAGGAAGGCATTGGGAAGTAATAAGTAGATGATGGGTTGCTAGAGTGACAGAAGCTTAAACCCTAGTTTATGCGTTGCTTCGTAAGGGGCTGATTTGGATCCATATGTTTCATGCTATGGTTAGGTTTACCTTAATACTTTTGTTGTAGTTGCGGATGCTTGCAATAGAGGTTAATCATAAGTGGGATGCTTGTTCAAGTAAGAACAGCACCCAAGCACCGGTCCACCCACATATCAAATTATCAAAGTATCGAACGCGAATCATATGAACATGATGAAAACTAGCTTGACGATATTCCCATGTGTCCTCGGGAGCGCTTTTCCTATTATAAGAGTTTGTTCCGGCTTGTCCTTTGCTACAAAAGGATTGGGCCACCTTGCTGCACTTTATTTACTTTTGTTACTTGTTGCTCGTTACAATTTATCCCGTCACAAAACTATCTGTTACCACTTATTTCAGTACTTGCAGAGAATACCTTGCTGAAAACCGCTTATCACTTCCTTCTGCTCCTCGTTGGCTTCGACACTCTTACTTATCGAAAGGACTATGATAGATCCCCTATACTTGTGGGTCATCATGGGGCGCTCCCGGATTCCAGGTATCCCACGAGTTGGCGACAAGGAAACGAGTGACAAATTTGGACACGGTGCAAACACGAGCATCTCAAACATCGCAAGCATTCTTCACGGACATCGTCTCGAGGTTATACCTTCGAAGCGTGCAAGCGGGACAGTTCTCGTTCGGTGCAAAGTAGAGGAAGTAGACGTTCTCGTGACGGCGGTAGTGGAAGTATCCGTTCTCGCATGCTCTAGGGTCGACGGTAGAGGTTCTAGCGATCTCGGCGACGGTAGTGGTACATGTTTATCATTGCACGAGTTTCTGTAGATGTTCATGTCATCGATGTCGTGGTACTTGGGGTCTTTGGACTTTCCGGACCTGTTCTTGCGACGGTAGTTGTACACGGTCCACGAGACGTCGATCGTTCGGGGTCCGACTTGTGGGTCTTGCCGACATGAGTGGTACTTGGAGTTTTTGTGGAGATGAACTCGGCACATTCGAAGGGTCACACTTGTCGTCGTAGCCGTTCGGATCTTGGAGCGATGGTAGTCGTTCACTTGACGGTCTTGAAGGATTCGAAGGGGTACTGGGCGGTCTGTCATGGTACTCGTTCATGCATCCATGTGTCGTGGTACGTGGTATCCCTGTAGTTGACCTTGCCGGTCTTGATGGTCTGAAAAGAAGTAGCACAAGGACCTCGGGAGAACGACGAAGCCGCATGGAGGCTTGCGACAGGGAAGTCAGCGCAGACACAGGACCCCGTCCTGTCGCTCGAAAGCAGGGGCACTTGACATGGCGGAGCTCTACAGCGAAGCAACAGCAGCAGCAGGACTCGGCATGGTGGCGAGAGGCTCCGGGATGGCATGGAGGTCGAGGAAGATGAGCTCGAAGCGGTGCTGGAGCATGGCGACGCGGCGGCCGGACGAAGGAGGGTGACGAGGTGGTGCTTGGGGCTCGAGGTCGCAGAAGGAACTTGGCGGCAGGGCCTCAGCAGCAGGGGCGTGACCATGGCGGGGCTTGGCTGCTCGTGGAGGACGGCGGGCGCCGGCAGGGTCGCGGTGGCGGCCTTCGGTGAGGAAGCCGAACGGGGCAGGTGGCGCTCGGCGTACTCCGACGATGCGACGATCTCCTGGTGAGGCGGCGGCGCGCCTGCTGGCTCCTCGAGAGGCGGAGCGACGGGGACCGGCAAAGTGGCGTCCCGGTGGCCGTGCTCGTGAGGATGAGGTCGGAGGAGGGCCGGCAGGGGCGCGGGCAGTTCGAGGGAGCTTCTGGCGGCGCGAGGGAAAAGGGACGAAGGAGGAGGAGGGGGTTCGAGGGAGATGGGGTGCGCGAGGGGATCGAGCGGGGCTCATGTCGTCGTGGGTGGTGGCGGCGCACTGGAGGGAAACGAGGGAGAGGGTGTCGGGCTAGGGTTAGCAGGAGGCTGGACTGGGCTAGGGATTAGGTGGGCATGCAGGGGAGGTGGCCTTGGGGCCGACCCAGTAGAGAGGAGGGGGGGTCAGCTGGGCCTTAAGGCAGAAGGGCAGGCCTGGCAGGCCTAAGAGGCTGGGCTCTTCTTTCCCTCTATTTGCTCTTATTCAAAAACAACAGAAAAAGAGGAAGAAAAGGGAAGAAAAGAAAAAGGTAGAGAAAGAGTTTGGGCACGGGAATAAATTTTCCGGACTCGCAAAAGTGCACTGGTTCCAAGAAAAATAGGAGAGGCATGATTGCAAGGATTTAATTCAAAGTCATTTGAATTTAATTCAAATGGTTCGAACAAGGGCTAGGAATTAGAGGTGTCCAAAAATGTTCGGATTTTTGGTGGAGCACCGGAATAAGATGAACGAATATATGACAAGGTTGGAGTCCAAGACTTAAGATAACAAAAGCATTGGGATATTTTGCAAGTGTGTTTGCGGTAAATCCAAATAATTGGAATACTTTATAATAGCTCCCTAAAAATAGTAGGAGACTTTTATATGTTATAAAGAGAATTTCACCATGTGAACTCCCTCGATTTAAATGGATCAAAGATCCATGCCATTTATTTAGTTGAGTTAAGAAAAGAAATGACATGATGACATGATGACATGATGCAATGCAAAAATAAAATAGCAGACACAAATGAAACACACGGCGAAACTCGGAAAAACAAGGAAGGCATCTGAAGCTCCGGTCTTGGGGCGTCACAACTTCTCTGAGGTCAGTTTAGCAAACTAAACTCAAGCGACTTTCAGAGAGAAGCACTCCGAAGTGGTGACATAGTACAGTCAATGCATGCCGGTAGAGTGATGCCGAAGTCCCTGTCATGGGGTAATGAAGTGTTGACTAAGCCCCCCCCGTGCAGGCGAGGTGACATGGTATGTCAGTACGCCGAGTTGACGATACTGCCCAACCCAGATCATTTTCCTATGCACAAAAAATAGTGCAAAAAGGAGATAATAGTAATAATAATAATTAAAAAAATCGTTGCATAATAAATAATTTATGTAAAGTGAGTAATGAAAGAAATATGGCCTGGTGCCGAAGTCAATGTCGATGCAGGGCGTCGGCGTGATGCGGTAAAGGCGTGGCAAGTCCTGAATTCACAGGTCAGTCCGAGTTCTGGATGCGGCATTCGCCGGACTATGTACGGAAACTGACCGAACCACCATGCGACCGTCGTTAATGCAGCCACCATTTGATAGACCTGTGTACATATGATGGACGAACCAGAGTAATAATTCCTTGGGAAAAATGAACCCAAACAAGCAAAAAAATACTAGGATTAATAGCACCTGGTTTATTTGTTGTAGCAATCCGAAGAAAGGTGATTCCCAAAATTGGGACTCGATCCGCACACCCATTGCCTGATGGGCGATAAAGCGACGACATGGCGATGCTGGCAAAGGTTGGCTCGCCGAGGCAAAGCCCTCGATCCAGCTAGCGTGACGGAGCTGGTCGGCTAGTGACGCCGAAGTCTCCGGAGTAGGTTGATGGAGAGATGGCGAAGCCCCCGGTCCAGCCGAGATGTGGAAGCCTCGATGTCAGCCGATGATTCGAAGTAGGTCGGGGTGATGGACATCATCTTGAAGAAGCTACTGTGCGGCCCTGCCGATGCCGGTCGTGACGTGGTCAATGCCGGCTTGATGAAGTGACCGTGCGGCGATGCCCGTGTGCCCGCTCCGTGTAATCCGTGGGGCGGCGATGTTGGTGATGATTTATCCTTCGCGATGCCGAACTCTTGTTCGGCTTGCCGAGATGATGATCCGAAGAAATTGAGCTCGGCTCAATAAAGTGACAACGTGTCTAGCGCAGGTCGGCAGCCGTAGAACAACGTTATCGGGCTGGTTTGACACCAACGCGATGGTGAAGATCATATTGGAAAAGACTTCAAAATTAGCGGGATGTGTTTGAGAACAAAACACAATACCCCATACAAAATTCCTTCAAAAAGGATGTCTGAAATCCCGTTCATAAAAAAGATGAATTCGGGTCGGATTCGTTCTCGCACAGAAAACAGATCCGAAAAGTGATGCACTAATCGGAAGGTTCCCGGAGTTTGGACGGTCAGATCGAGCTGAAATTTTGAGGGGTGGTAGATATAGTAATTCTGCAGCCGATCAACGGTTGGAACTTCCAAAGGACGTCCGAGCTAGAAGCTGGACACCACGCCCTAAACTCGTCCAGATTCCCGTCCAGATTTGACAAGGCTCCGGTATATCATAGATTGTCGGAGATTCCTCCATTGGAACTCGATGAAATTTTGCATGGCTGTTGTAGACATAATTCCACACTATTCCACCGAAGCAATCGTCAAACCAATGCTCGAGGAGGCGGTGACGGCGGGTACAAGTTCGCTGTCCAGAAAAACAGCACGGCCGCGCGAGGGCAATGTTGACGTTGAGCTCTCGAGCTCCATGGATGATTCCTCTATGATCATGATAGATATTGGAGTTGATGTTGATGAAGGCCCTCTTCCAAAAATGATGATCGGAGATGGAGCGCGGTCCTCGGTCGAGCCAAGGTGACCAGTCGAGCCGGCGACGAAGATGCCGGCATCGCAGTTGACCTGCAGACGAGCCATCGATCCTTTTGCCGATCACACAACGGAACTCTCAATGAAAGCACCAATGTCGGTGTCAAAACCGGAGGATCTCGGGTAGGGGGTCCCGAACTGTGCGTCTAAGATCAATGGTAACAGGAGATAGGGGACACGATGTTACCCAGGTTCGGGCCCTCTCGATGGAGGCAATACCCTACTTCCTGCTTGATTGATCTTGATGATATGAGTATTACAAGAGTTGATCTACCACGAGATCGTAGAGGCTAAACCCTAGAAGATAGCCTATGATTATGATTGTTTGTATATCTATTGACTAGCCTGGCCCTGGTTTATATAATGCACCAGATGCCTAGGATAACAAGAGTCCTAGCCGAATACGCTGGTGGGGGAGGAGTCCTTGTCTTGACCACCAAGTCTTGTAGAATCTTCCTTGTATGCGGTAGCTGTCCGAACTGGCCCATGAGTATACGGCCATGGGGGTCCTCGGCCCAATCTAACTGACCGGGAGACGACATGGTGAGTACCCCCTAGTCCAGGACACCGTCACTTAGCTTGCCTTCCACGCCAAGTAGAGTCCCATCCGGACATGGGACGAAGTCTCCAATCCCATATCTTCATAGTCCAACAGTCCGGCCAAAGGATATAGTCCGGCTGTCTGGAGACCCCCTAATCCAGGACTCCCTCAGTAGCCCCTGAACCAGGCTTCAATGATGATGAGTCCGGCGCGCAGTGTTGTCTTCGGCATTGCAAGGCGGGTTCCTCCTCCGAATACACCATGGAAGAGTTTGAATACAAGGACAATGTCCGACCTTGCAAACTAAGTTCCACATACCACCGTAGAGAGAATAATATTTCCACAAATCTAATCTGCTGACACGTTTTGACAGCATGACATCACGCCATGGCCCGGTCATTATTCGAACCGTTTTTCTCAACCAGCTCCGCACATAATGTGAGGCGGTTTTCTTGACACGTCTTGTCAAAGCAGAGATCGTGTCCCCCTTATCACGGGATTCTCATCAATACAAATGTGCGTAATGTTGGAAATATGCCCTAGAGGCAATAATAAAAGTATTATTATATTTCAATGTTCATGATAAATGTCTTTTATTCATGCTATAACTGTATTATCCGGAAATCGTAATACACGTGTGAATACATAGACCACAATATGTCCCTGGTGAGCCTCTAGTTGACTAGCTCGTTGTGATCAACGGATAGTCATGGTTTCCTGACTATGGACATTGGATGTCGTTGATAACGGGATCACATCATTAGGAGAATGATGTGATGGACAAGACCCAATCCTAAGCCTAGAACAAAAGGTCGTGTAGTTCATTTGCTAGAGCTTTGCCAATGTCAAGTATCTCTTCCTTTGACCATGAGAGCGTGTAACTCCTGGATACCGTAGGAGTGCTTTGGGTGTATCAAACGTCACAACGTAACTGGGTGACTATAAAGGTGCACTACAGGTATCTCCGAAAGTATCTATTGTTTTATGCGGATCGAGACTGGGATTTGTCACTCCGTGTAAACGGAGAGGTATCTCTGGGCCCACTCGGTAGGACATCATCACATGCGCAATGTGACCAAGGAGTTGATCACGGGATGATGTGTTACGGAACGAGTAAAGTGACTTGCCGGTAATGAGATTGAACAAGGTATTGGATACCGACGATCGAATCTCGGGCAAGTAACATACCGATAGACAAAGGGAATTGAATACGGGATTGATTAAGTCCTTGACATCGTGGTTCATCCGATGAGATCATCGTGGAACATGTGGGAGACATCATGGGTATCCAGATCCCGCTGTGGGTTATTGACCGGAGAACGTCTCGGTCATGTCTACATGTCTCCCGAACCCGTAGGGTCTACACACTTAAGGTTCGATGACGCTAGGGTTATAAAGGAAGCTTGTATGTGGTTACCGAATGTCGTTCGGAGTCCCGGATGAGATCCCGGACGTCACGAGGAGTTCCGGAATGGTCCGGAGGTAAAGATTTATATATGGGAAGTCCTGTTTTGGTCACCGGAAAAGTTTCGGGCGATATGGGTATTGTACCGGGACCACCGGGAGGGTCCCGGGGTCCACCAAGTGGGGCCACCTGCCCCAGAAGGCTGCGTGGGCCAAGTGTGGGAGGGGACCAGCCCCTAGGAGGGCTGGTGCGCCCCCCACAAGGAGTCCAAGGCGCAAGAGAGAGTGGGAGGGGGCAAACCCTAGTCCAGATGGGCCTTAAGGCCCATATTGGTGCGCCTCCCTCTCCTCTCCCCCTTGGCCGCCTCCCCTTTGCCATCTAGGGCTGGCCGCACCCCTTGGGGGTGGGAAACCCTAAAGGGGGCGCAGCCCCCCCTTCCCCCTATATATAGATGAGTTTTGGGGCTGCCATACACATGAGTTCTCTCCCTCTTGGTGCAGCCCTACCTCTCTCCCTACTCCTCCTCTCCCATGGTGCTTGGTGAAGCCCTGCGGGATTGCCACGCTCCTCCACCACCACCACGCCGTTGTGCTGCTGTTGGATGGAGTCTTCCTCAACCTCTCCCTCTCTCCTTGCTGGATCAAGGCGTGGGAGACGTCACCGGGCTGTACGTGTGTTGAACGCGGAGGTGCCGTGCGTTCGGCACTTGATCATCGGTGATTTGAATCATGACGAGTACGACTCCATCAACCCCGTTCACTTGAATGCTTCCGCTTAGCGATCTACAAGGGTATGTAGATGCACTCTCCTTCTACTCGTAGCTGGTTTCTCCATAGATAGATCTTGGTGACACGTAGGAAAATTTTGAATTTCTGCTACGTTCCCCAACAGTGGTATCAGAGCTAGGTCTATTGCGTAGATTCTTTGCACGAGTAGAACACAAAGTAGTTGTGGGCGTTGATGTTGTTCAATATGCTTACCGTTACTAGTCCAATCTTGTTTCGACGGTATTGTGGGATGAAGCGGCCCGGACCGACTTTACACATACTCTTACGTGAGACAGGTTCCACCGATTGACATGCACTTGGTGCATAAGGTGGCTAGCGGGTGCCAGTCTCTCCCACTTTAGTCGGAACGGATTCGATGAAAAGGGTCCTTATGAAGGGTAAATAGCAATTGGCATATCACATTGTGGTTTTGCGTAGGTAAGAAACGTTCTTGCTAGAAACCCATAGCAGCCACGTAAAACATGCAACAACAATTAGAGGACGTCTAACTTGTTTTTGCAGGGTATGCTATGTGATGTGATATGGCCAAGAAGAATGTGATGAATGATATGTGATGTATGAGATTGATCATGTTCTTGTAATAGGATTCACGACTTGCATGTCGATGAGTATGACAACCGGCAGGAGCCATAGGAGTTGTCTTTATTTTTTGTATGACCTGTGCGTCATTGAAGAACGCCATGTAACTTACTTTACTTTATTGCTAAACGCGTTAGTCATAGAAGTAGAAGTAGTCGTTGGCGTGACAACTTCATGAAGACACGATGATGGAGATCATGATGATGGAGATCATGGTGTCATGCCGGTGACGATGATGATCATGGAGCCCCAAAGATGAAGATCAAAAGGAGCAAAATGATATTGGCCATATCATGTCACTATTTGATTGCATGTGATGTTTATCATGTTTATGCATCTTGTTTACTTAGGACGACGGTAGTAAATAAGATGATCCCTTACAAAATTTCAAGAAGTGTTCTCCCCTAACTGTGCACCGTTGCTACAGTTCGTCGCTTCTAAGCACCACGTGATGATCGGGTGTGATGGATTCTTACGTTCACATACAACGGGTGTAAGACAGTTTTACACAGCGAAAACACTTAGGGTTAACTTGACGAGCCTAGCATGTGCAGACATGGCCTCGGAACACGGAGACCGAAAGGTCGAGCATGAGTCGTATGGTAGATACGATCAACATGAAGATGTTCACCGATGATGACTAGTCCGTCTCACGTGATGATCGGACACGGGCTAGTTGACTCGGATCATGTAATCACTTAGATGAGTAGAGGGATGTCTATCTGAGTGGGAGTTCATAAGATGAGCTTAATTATCCTGAACATAGTCAAAAGACCTTTTGCAAATTATGTCGTAGCTCGCGCTATAGTTCTACTGTTTAGATATGTTCCTAGAGAAAATTATAGTTGAAAGTTGATAGTAGCGATTATGCGATCAGTAGAAAGCTTATGTCCTTAATGCACCGCTCAGTGTGCTAAACCCCAAACGTCGTTTGTGGATGTTGTGAACATCGGACATACACGTCTTGATAACTACGTGATAGTTCAGTTAAACGGTTTAGAGTTGAGGCACGAAAGATGTTTTCGAAACATCGCGAAACATATGAGATGCTTCGAGGGCTGAAATTGGGATTTCAGGCTCGTGCCCATGTCAAGAGGTATGAGACCTCCGACAATTTTCTTAGCCTACAAACTAAGGGAGAAAAGCTCAATCGTTGAGCTTGTGCTCAGATTGTCTGAGTGCAACAATCACTTGAATTGAGTGGGAGTTGATCTTCCAAATGAGATAGTGATGTTTCCCCAAAGTCATTGCCACGAAGCTGCTAGAGCTTCGTGATGAACTATAACATATCAGGGATAGATATGATGATCCTTGAGGTATTCGCGATGTTTGACACCGCGAAAGTAGAAATCAAGAAGGAGCATCAATTGTTGATGGTTGGTGAAACCACTAGTTTCAAGAAGGGCAAGTGCAAGAAGGGATACTTCATGAAACGACAAATCAGCTGCTGCACCAGTGAAGAAACCCGAGGTTGAACCCAAACCCGAGACTAAGTGCTTCTGTAATAAGGGGAACAACCACTGGAGCAGCATTACCCTAGATACTTGGTAGATGAGAAGGCTGGCAAGGTCGATAGAAGTATATTGGATATACATTATGTTAATGTGTACTTTACTAGTACTCCTAGTAGCACCAGGGTATTGGATACCGGTTCGGTTGCTAAGTATTAGTAACTCGAAATAAAAGCTACGGAATAAACGGAGACTAGCTAAAGGTGAGCTGACGATATATGTTGGAAGTGTTTCCAAGGTTGATATGATCAAGCATCGCACGCTCCCTCTACCACCGAGATTGGTGTTTGCGTTGAGCATAGACATGATTGGATTATGTCTATCGCAATACGGTTATTCATTTAAGGAGAATAATGGTTACTCTGTTTATTTGAATAATACCTTCAATGGTCTTACACCTAAAATGAATGGTTTATTGAATCTCGATCGTACTGATACACATTTTCATGCCAAAAGATATAAGATAGTAATGATAGTACCACTTACTTGTGGCACTGCTGTGTAAGTCATATTGGTATAAAACGCATGAAGAAGCTCCATGTTGATGGATCTTTGGACTCACTCGTTTTTGAAAAGTTTGAGACATGCGAACCATGTCTATTGGTGTATATGCATGAAGAAACTCCATGCAAATGGACCGTTCGGACTCACTTGATTTTGAATCACTTGAGATATGCAAATCATACCACATAGGCAAGATGACTGAAAAGCCTCGGTTTCAATAAGATGGAACAAGATAGCAACTTGTTGGAAGTAACACATTTTGATGTGTGCAGTCCAATAAGTGCTGAGGCATGCAGTGAATATCGTTATGTTCTTACTTCACAGATGATTCGAGTAGATGTTGAGAATATTTACTTGATGAAACACAAGTCTGAATTATTGAATGGTTCAAGTAATTTCAGAGTGAAGTAGAAGATCATTGTGACAAGAGGATAAAATGTCTATGATACGATCATAGAGATGAATATCTGAGTTACGAGTTTTGGCACACAATTAAGACATTGTGGAAAATGTTTCACAATTAATACCGCCTGGAACACCATAGTGTGATGGTGTGTCTGAACATCATAGTTGCACCCTATTGGATATGGTGCGTACCATGATGTCTCTTATCGAATTACCACTATCGTTCATGGGTTAGGCATTAGAGACAACCACATTCACTTTAAATAGGGCACCACATAATTCCGTTGAGATGACACCGTATGAATTATGGTTTAGAGAAACCTAAGTTGTCGTTTCTTGAAAGTTTGGGGCTGCGACGCTTATGTGGAAAAGTTTCAGGATTGATAAGCTCGAACCCAAAGCGGATAAAATGCATCTTCATAGGACACCCAAAAAAGTTGGGTATACCTCCTGTCTCAGATCCGAAAGCAATAAGGGATTGTTTCGAGAATCAGGTCCTTTCTCGAGGAAAAGTTTCTCTCGAAAGAATTGAGTGGGAGGATGGTGGAAACTTGATGAGGTTATTGAACCGTCTCTTCAACTAGTGTGTGGCAGGGCACAGGAAGTTGTTCCTGTGGCACCTACACCAATTGAAGTGGAAGCTTATGATAGTGATCATGAAGCTTCGGATCAAGTCACTATCGAACCTCATAGGACGACAAGGACACGCACTACTTCGGAGTGGTAAGGTGATCCTGTCTTGAAGGTCATGTTGCTAGACAACAATGAACCTACGAGCTATGGAGAAGCGATGGTGGGCCCGAATTCCGACAAATGGTTAGAAGCCATGAAATCCGAGATAGTATCCATATATCAGAACAAAGCATGGACTTTGATGGACTTGCCTGATGATCGGCAATCCATTGAGATAAATGGATCTTTTAAGAAGAAGACAGACGTGGATGGTAATGTCACCATCTATGAAGCTCGACTTGTGGCGAAGTGTTTTCTGACAAGTTCAAGGAGTTGACTACGATGAGATTTTCTCACTCGTAGCGATGCTTAAAGTCCGTCGGAATCATGTTAGCATTAGCTGCATTTATGAAATCTGGCAGATGGATGTCAAGACAAGTTTCCTTACTAGTTTTCGTAAGGAAAGGTTGTATGCAATACAATCAGAAAAGTTTTGTCGATCCTAAGGATGCTAAAAGGTATGCTAGCTCCAGCGATCCTTCTAAGGACTGGAGTAAGCATCTCGGAGTTGGAATGTACGCTTTGATGAGATGATCAAAGATTTTGGATTTATACAAAGTTTATGAGAAACTTGTATTTCCAAAGAAGTGAGTGGGAGCACTATAGAATTTCTGATGAGTATATGTTGTTGACATATTGATGATCAGAGATAATGTAGAATTTCTAGAAAGCATATAGGGTTATTTGAAAGGTGTTTTTCAATAGAAAACCTGGATTAAGCTACTTGAACATTGAGCATCAAGATCTATAAGGATAGATCAAAATGCTTAATAATACTTTCAAATGAGCACATACCTTGACATGATCTTGAAGGTGTTCAAGATGGACCAGTCAAAGAAGGAGTTCTTGCCTGAGTTGTAAGGTACGAAGTTAAGACTTAAAGCTCGACCACGGCAGAAAAGAGAGAAAGGACGAAGGTCGTCCCCTATGCTTTAGACGTAGGCTCTACAGTATGCTATGTTGTGTACCGCACCGAAAGTGTGCCTTGCCATGAGTCAGTCAAGGGGTACAAGAGTGATCCATGAATGGATCATAGGACAGCGGTCAAAGTTATCCTTAGTAACTAGTGGACTAAGGAATTTTCTCGATTATGGAGGTGGTAAAAGAGTTCGTCATAAAGGTTACGACGATGCAAGCTTGACACCTATCCGGATAGCTCTGAGTAGAGAGACCGGATACATATAATGGAGCAATAATTTAGAATAGCTCCAAGTAGAACAGTTGTTTGGAATAGCTCCAAATAGAGCGTGGTAGCTGCATCTAGGAGATGACATGGAGATTTGTAAAGCACACACGGATCTGAAAGGTTCAGACCCGTTGACTAAAACCTCTCTCACAAGCAACATGATCAAACATAAAACTCATTGAGTGTTAATCACATAGTGATGTGAACTAGACTACTGACTCTAGTAAACTCTTGGGTATTAGTCACATGGCGATGTGACCTGTGAGTGTTAATCACATGGCGATGTGAACTAGATTATTGACTCTAGTGCAAGTGGGAGACTGTTGGAAATATGCCCTAGAGGCAATAATAAAAGTATTATTATATTTCAATGTTCATGATAAATGTCTTTTATTCATGCTATAACTGTATTATCCGGAAATCGTAATACACGTGTGAATACATAGACCACAATATGTCCCTGGTGAGCCTCTAGTTGACTAGCTCGTTGTGATCAACGGATAGTCATGGTTTCCTGACTATGGACATTGGATGTCGTTGATAACGGGATCACATCATTAGGAGAATGATGTGATGGACAAGACCCAATCCTAAGCCTAGCACAAAAGGTCGTGTAGTTCATTTGCTAGAGCTTTGCCAATGTCAAGTATCTCTTCCTTTGACCATGAGAGCGTGTAACTCCTGGATACTGTAGGAGTGCTTTGGGTGTATCAAACGTCACAACGTAACTGGGTGACTATAAAGGTGCACTACAGGTATCTCCAAAAGTATCTATTGTTTTATGCGGATCGAGACTGGGATTTGTCACTCCGTGTAAACGGAGAGGTATCTTTGGGCCCACTCGGTAGGACATCATCACATGCGCAATGTGACCAAGGAGTTGATCACGGGATGATGTGTTACGGAACGAGTAAAGTGACTTGCCGGTAACGAGATTGAACAAGGTATTGGATACCGACGATCGAATCTCGAGCAAGTAACATACCGATAGACAAAGGGAATTGAATACGGGATTGATTAAGTCCTTGACATCGTGGTTCATCCGATGAGATCATCGTGGAACATGTGGGAGCCATCATGGGTATCCAGATCCCGCTGTTGGTTATTGACCGGAGAACGTCTCGGTCATGTCTACATGTCTCCTGAACCCGTAGGGTCTACACACTTAAGGTTCGATGACGCTAGGGTTATAAAGGAAGCTTGTATGTGGTTACCGAATGTTGTTCGGAGTCCCGGATGAGATCCCGGACGTCACGAGGAGTTCCGGAATGGTCTAGAGGTAAAGATTTATATATGGGAAGTCCTGTTTTGGTCACCGGAAAAGTTTCGGGCGATATCGGTATTGTACCGGGACCACCGGGAGGGTCCCGGGGTCCACCAAGTGGGGCCACCTGCCCCAGAAGGCTGCGTGGGCCAAGTGTGGGAGGGGACCAGCCCCTAGGAGGGCTGGTGCGCCCCCCACAAGGAGTCCAAGGCGCAAGAGAGAGTGGGAGGGGGCAAACCCTAGTCCAGATGGGCCTTAAGGCCCATATTGGTGCGCCTCCCTCTCCTCTCCCCCCTTGGCCGCCTCCCCTTTGCCATCTAGGGCTGGCCGCACCCCTTGGGGGTGGGAAACCCTAAAGGGGGCGCAGCCCCCCTTCCCCCTATATATAGATGAGTTTTGGGGCTGCCATACACATGAGTTCTCTCCCTCTTGGTGCAGCCCTACCTCTCTCCCTACTCCTCCTCTCCCATGGTGCTTGGCGAAGCCCTGCGGGATTGCCACGCTCCTCCACCACCACCACGCCATTGTGCTGCTGTTGGATGGAGTCTTCCTCAACCTCTCCCTCTCTCCTTGCTGGATCAAGGCGTGGGAGACGTCACCGGGCTGTACGTGTGTTGAACGCGGAGGTGCCGTGCGTTCGGCACTTGATCATCGGTGATTTGAATCACGACGAGTACGACTCCATCAACCCCGTTCACTTGAACGCTTCCGCTTAGCAATCTACAAGGGTATGTAGATGCACTCTCCTTCTACTCGTAGCTGGTTTCTCCATAGATAGATCTTGGTGACACGTAGGAAAATTTTGAATTTCTGCTACGTTCCCCAACACGTAACCCAACCGTGCCTATTGGTATGACTCCTAGATCTTAGGCAAGTCCCAAACAGCCACGAGGAGGACGCCTGATATTAACCCTCTTTATAAAGGGGACAAGGCTTTTTCTTTTTTCCCTCCCATTCTCAATCGAATCCTTCCCCCGCCTCGAGTTCTAACACCCAAAGCTCAGGTCAGGTGCTTCAGACCTTCAACTATGTCCGGATCCAACCTTCAAGGTTGGTGGATGCCTTCCTCCATCACAGAGGAGGACATCAAGAAGTTGAGAGAGGTTAGATATCTGACCGCCGAAATTTCGCATAGGTTGCCCGCCCGAGGGCAGGCCGTCCCTACTCCCGAACCCAACGAGAGCGTTGTGTTCATCTCCCACTTCCTCCGAGAACTAGGCCTCGCTCTGGATCCCTTTGTTAGGGGTCTTATGTTCTATTACGGGCTAGATTTTCATGATCTGGCCCCAGATTCCCTTCTTCACATCTCGTCCTTTATTTTCATATGTGAGGCCTTCCTCCGCATTACCCCTCACTTCGGCCTGTGGCTCAAGACCTTCGATGTGAAGTCGAAGATGATCGAGGGGCAGCATGCAGCGTGCGGAGGTGCTTTAGTAAGCAAAATCGCTGATGCTCCATGGCCAGAGGGTTCCTTCCCAGAGGTGTCCGGATTGTGGCAGCGGGAGTGGTTTTACGTCATAGCTCCCTGAAGTGCCAAGTGGGTAGCTGCCCCCACCTTTCGCTCGGGGCCCCCACCGCAACTGATGTCATGGATCAGCAGGGGGTTGAGCTGGGGTCCAGCAAAGGAAGTGCCAATACCGCAGAGCCACATCCGATATCTCTTTGAGAGAGATTTCAGTCTGGTTATGGTAATGCAAGTTATGCTAGTTCGTCGAATCCATCCTTGCAAACGCCGGCCCCTCCGCATGTGGGAATTCAACCCAGAAGGACCGCGAGCTATTCAACATTTCCTCGGCATAATGCTCGAAGAGATGTACGAATCATTCTTCGGACCCCAAATAGAGTGTCCGGACACCACCGAGGACGTGGGTCTGAGCTGCAACCGCCCCGCTGCCCAAGTAAGTAATCCCATGTCGATCCTACTGTCCTTTTAGGCATCATTCTGAAGAGCCGCTTTTGACCAGGACTGGATAACAAAGGCGACGATGATCAGGTGTCCAGCCCCCTTCTGAGGGCTTGGACAATCCGGTATTGGAAAAGATGCTCGAGCCAATGCCTTATCTAGTGCCCTCGAAGGAAGATGATGGGGGGAATAAAGAGGGCGAAAGTGGGCCTCACTTGCTACTTATTCCAGCTGGGGGAATGAGCACCTCCGCGAGGGAGGACAATCAAAGGGAAGAATCTGGCATTCTCTCTCGCCGGGGAAGGAAGAGGACTACATCGGAAGATCCGGAAACTACGGTTTTCAAACGGGAGAAGACATCTTCATCAGAGGGTCCTGCCTCGGAGGGTATTCTTGCCGCACAATGTCCACACAGGGATCAGCCCTCCACCGAGCTGTAAGTAATCAAAAAGTACTTAATAGTGGAAACGTCCTACCTTACTTCCGAAGACAATAACCGATGCTTATAAATTATAGTCCAGATCGTAGCCCTTCTCGCCAGAGTTCATCTTCGGGGGATCTTCTTCTGGAGATGACGGAGAGTGAAATGCCTCTCCCGGACACCCCGCCTCATGAAGCGGGCGACCTTGAAGTGTCGTTGCAAAGGGTATCTCCGGATCCACTAAGGCCAGAGGATAACCCTTTGGCTACCCGGAATCCCCAGTATCTGGATCCTAAGGAGAGCGACAACAAGGGTCCGTACAGTGTGCGATCGGACGCGCTGAAGGATCTTCTGCAGCAAGCGGCTGTCTCGGAAGCGCATCGTACGCTAATGGGTACGGTAGTTGAAAGGATTTCATCCGCTGAAAGCAGTTTGCATGAAGCCTTTATGAGTTTGCTGAAAGGCTTCGAGGTACGTGAAATAATGTATGTTTTTAACAGTACCGCACACGTTAGGTATGTCCTATGCAGATAGTAGCCCCTGAGACTCTGGTTGTCGTCGAAAACGGCGGCAAACAGAGGATCATAGTCCCAGGTAATAACCAGACCGCCTTTATGTGCAGGCGGCTGAAGCTCCAGTGGCTAGCCGGACTGATGGATTTGCCGAGCTAAAGCGGCAACTTGATGCGGCAGATGCCGACATTGTGCTTGTCAACAAGCGGCTTGACAAGGCACAGGGTGAGTGATTTCTCTGGTGATCGTCACATAATAAGAGTAGCATGATGCCAGTATCTTTAATATGTTGTGACTGCAGATGGAGCTGCCACCATGGAGACCCTTCGGGTGGAGCTTGCCCGAGCCAAGGAGCAAGCAAGGAGTAGCAATGCGGCCGCTCTAAAGGCGACCGAAGAGTTAAGGGCCGAACATGCTGCGCATTGCGAGAGCAAGGAAAAAATAGCCAAGATGGCTGTAGAGTTAAAAGATGCCGCTGACCGTTACCAGCTTCTTGAAGAAGAAAACCGGGCGAAGGCGACGGACCTGGAGAAGGCCCTGGCGGTTGCCAAGGAAGCCCGCTCCAAAATTAGAGCGACGAAGGAGGAGCTGAATCAAGCTGCAGATATCGTGTCTGCGAAGCCCTTCTTGTTGCGGACTAAGTTTGGAGATCCGAAGTATGCTCCTCTGGACCGGCTATGGAGTTCTGCGGACGCCTACATGGATTTGGCTGCAAGTGCTGCTGATGCGGCCGAATACTTCAAGGATCAGAAAGGTCCCAAAGTGGAAAAACTGTTCTGGTCACAGTTTCACGCTCCAGTCCGTCCGCTGCTGTTGAATGAGCGATTGGCCGAGTGGGCCGAGCTCCATAGGTTGTCCGGACTTGCCATGAGGTCCGTTGTGGATCACCTGTGGACGGGAGGGCCAAGGCCGAATATCTACTTTAGTTTAGTGCAACAATTCCTTGGTGTTGTGCCACGCATCGATGCTGTAAAGAGATTGGCGTGCATAGAGGGGCGCGGATGGCCCTTGCCCGTGTCAAGACATACTGGGCGGAGATGGAGGCCACCACTGTTGCGACACAGGGTTCGACCGTAGGCCGAGTGGCTGCCGAGCACTACTTTGAAGAAGTTCTTGAAGGCGCTCGTTCGATAGAGGCTCAGTGCTCGAAGAATATTATGTTCTAGTGACATGTATTCCCATGGTAAAAACAATGTTTTACTAAATTATCAAGGCAATATTTATTCTTTTGCCCGAAAGTACTATGATGCCTCATGTGCGGCCTTTTATGTATATATGTATATAACCTAAAAGTTTGCAGTCGTCGGCTTCCACCCCCACGCATATAATGCGGGGGTGTTCGCAGAAAATGCATATCCGCACTTGATCCAACGTGTTGGTCCGTTAAGGAGGTGATAACATAGCGAATGAGGCAATCAGACTATATCGCTTTAACACTTTCACTTAGCCATAGGAGTTTGATAGTGGGGCTACTATATAGCCCCTGGTACTTCTGCGCTGGTCCGAATATGGGGCACATATGTACATGACAGGGAAACAGCCCTTTGTTAATGTGGAGGAATCCCGAAGATTCCAATGAGTCATCGAGTGGTTGACCAGTCTCTCGCTATATCATGACAGTCAGTTTTCGGCTTTCTCTACTGAGGTGCTCGTCCAGGTGAACCAGGGCACAATCGCAGTAGTTCTCCCAGCGCTACCTTAGCCGATATAACAGAACGTAAGGTACCAAAACGTGGGAGCCGGGCAGACCCAAGATGTGACCAAAGACATGATTCAGAGCTGATGAATATAGGGCCAAACTCGCGGCGCCGAACACTCCCTAAGGTGTTCGGTCTTTATAACATATATCGGGCTAAACAATGCCCTTAATAAGAAACCCCATGTGTCCAGGTATGTGAAAAATCCTAACGTGGACACATGCCAATAACGCCAGCATCCTTCTCGGTTGTGTGGAGTATTCGGAGGATGTGAGCAACAAGAGACAGTAAAAAAGGTTTACGCAGGGTCTTAATCTAAAAAGAAACCTTTGGGCGGGTCCCTGCTGCACGTCTGCGCCTGTGTCTTTGTTGTGTCGTGTCCTGGACGGGTGTAGCACGATTGCCATCTGCAAAAGGAAAGAACTTAGGTGAAAATTGCCGTGCCAAAAAGAAGAATTGGTTATTATCAATGAACTATCAAAATTCGAGAGAAGTCAAGTTGAGTCGGGCTGGCCCTGATTACACGCGGGAAGCCCCTGGTATCGTTTATGAGGGTTTGATCATCAAACCAATCTCGTGTATATATGATGGAACGCCGGATTCATTTGACCGTGTCCGTGGCCTTGACGACCTGCCATTTTTCTGGTTGGTGAGGCCGTCTAGTTTGCGGCTGCTAGAGCCGCCGCATCCTCTTCCGTACATGGGAAACGTTTGGTATTTACGCTAACTGAGATGATACCACATGGACCGGGCATCTTAAGCATTGAGAAAAGCATAATGCGGTATTGCGTTAAAACGAGCGAAAGCCGTTCTTCCGAGTAGTGCTTGATAGCCACTTCGGAATGGGGCGATGTGAAAAGTTAACCTTTCGCTTTGGAAGTTATCGGGAGAACCGAATACCACCTCTAGTAGTAGAGAGCCCGTACAATGGGCCTTTTGGCCTGGTATTACTCCCTTGAAGGTAGTATTACTGTGGCTTACTTGTGTCGGGTCTATCCCCATTTTGTGGACTGTGTCCTGATATATCAGATTTAGATCACTGCCGCCGTCCATGAGTACTCGTGTGAAATGGTACCCATTTATTATTGGGTCTAACACCAAGGCCGTCAGTCCTTCGTGCCGGATATTTGTCTCGTGATCCCTACGATCAAAAGTGATCGGGCAGGTCAACCAGGGGTTGAACCTAGGGGTGACGGGGTCTATGGCGCGTGTGCCTCAGAGTGCATGCTTGCTTCTCCTTTTTGTCACATGGATCACGTTTACTGTTTTAACCTCTGGTGGGAATGTTTTCTGTCCTCCAGCGCTTTGCTGGCGAGGCTCATCCTCGTCTTCGCTTGGTGTCTCTTCCCCTTTATGTTCGGCATTTAGCTTACCGGCCTGCTTGAAGACCCAACATTCTCTATGGGTATGATTTGCAGGTTTGTCTGGGGTGCCGTGAATCTGACAGAGTTTGTCAAGAATTTTGTTTAGGCCAAATTGTCCTTCTCTGCTGCCTTTGAAAGGCTTTTTCCGCTGACCTGGTCGGGAGCCCCTGAATCTGGCGTTTACCGCTGTGTTATCTGGGCTACCTTCTTTATTTCGACACTTGTTTTTGTTGCGTCGTGGCTTATCATTGCCATCCCTGACTTCGGATGTGCTTGGGTTGCTAGTGCTTCTACGGGCCAACCAGCTGTCCTCGCCCGCACAAAAGCGGGTCATGAGGCTTGTTAGGGCTGCCATTGTTCTCGGTTTTTCTTGACCGAGGTGTCTGGCGAGCCATTCGTCTCGGACGCTGTGTTTAAAAGCTGCTAAGGCTTCAGCGTCTGGACAGTCGACGATTTGGTTCTTCTTGGTGAGGAACATGTTCCAAAGCTTTCGGGCGGACTCTCCGGACTGTTGGATTATATGACTTAAATCGTCTGCATCCGGAGGTCGGACATAAGTCCCTTGAAAATTGGCCCAAAAAGCGTCCTCGAGCTCCTCCCAACTTCCAATTGAGTTTTCGGGGAGGCTTTTTAGCCAGTGCCGAGCTGACCCTTTAAGCTTGAGGGGCAAGTATTTAATGGCATGGAGATCGTCTCCACGAGCCACATGAATATGGAGGATCAAGTCCTCTATCCAGACTCCAGGGTCTGTGGTTCCATCGTACGCCTCTATGTTCACCGGTTTGAATCCCTCTGGGAATTCGTGATCCAACACCTCATGAGTGAAACATAAGGGGTGTGCGGCACCCCTGTATTGGGATGTGCCATGGTGTTCGGACAGTTGTAGTATTCAGTGTTGGTTTTGTACCATAGCGTGCTTCCTAGATCGGGTTTTTGACGCAAGTTCTCACGTAGATCGTGTGTTGACTTATGCGCGACTTTGTTAGCCACTCTATCGCGTTCACAAGGTGGTGGATTCGGCCGGTTGGCCGTATCACTCTTCGGCTGTATGGGCTCTAAGGCCTCATCGTCGAATTCCGGTAATAGCTTGCGCTTTGGATAGCTATTTTTATGGTAACTTCCACCATACTTTGTTACTTTGTTCCACTTGCTGTTGAGCGTATCTTGTGCGACCTTGAGCCTTTGCTTCTGTTTCTTCAGGCTCCTCGCTGTGGCCATAAGCCTTCTGCGGAGGTTTTCTTGCTCCAAGTGCGTTCCCGGGATGATGTGTGCATCTTCGTCCGGACTATTTTGTTCCCAGACGGGGTTTGATGAGGCTTATCCTTGGCGTCGTCGTGTTCGAACATCGGATCCGTACTATGTTTGCAGTTTGCATCTTGATCGTGCTCTGCCACCGGGGGGTGCAGTCGTCGTTTCTTCTAGAGTCGACTGGACTGTTATTTCCTCTTGCGCTGTTATCGCTGTTTTTGCTATGGCGGGGCTTAGAGCGGCGCCGCTGATGTCGACGCCTGGGTTGCTTGGAGGGGGCATTCTCCGCTGTCTCTTTGCCATTGCCTCTTTGGGTGTATCCACCATGTATATGTCATGTGATGAAGTGGCGGTCCAGCGCCCTGTGGGCGGTGGTTCCTGTTCGTCTCTTGCATCGTCATCCATACCGTCGATGTCTTCGGAGTCGAAGTCAAGCATGTCGGTTAAGTCGTCGACAGTGGCTACTAAGTGGGTGGTGGGTGGGCAGCGAATTTCTTCGTCCTCCGCATCCCATTCTAGCCGGACGGCCAAGGTTCTCCTGACAGGGAGAGAGACCTTAATGAATTTAGCACATCTCCAAAAGGTGAGTGCTGAAAGATATCCGCGGTGGTGAACTCCATGATTGGCGCCCCGTCGGATTCGACAGGCATGGATGTAGGCAGCTCGGAGTCCGTGGCCGGGGATAAATCCAGTGGTTCGGCGACGCGGCTTTTGAAAGGGGTGAAGTCAGTATCTGGCTCTATCGCGTGCGCCCTCCATGGCGGGGTCTATCCCTCCGCTCTTGGATGGCGCAACTTGCTCCGGATTAACGGCCGGAGTAGCTGCGGATGCGATCTCCCGAACACTATCCGACGACAGAGTTTCGTCTTGCTCGTCACGACTGTGCGGCGCGTCTGACATGGGCTTAAATCCGTCAAAGACCAAGTCTCCACAGATGTCAGCCGTGTAGTTCAAGTTTCCAAATCTGACCTGATGGCCAGGGGCGTAGCTCTCGATCTCCTCGAGATGGCCAAGCAAATTGGCCCGTAGTGCGAAGCCGCCGAATATGAAGATCTGTCCGGGGAGGAAAGCCTCACCCTGGACTGCATCGCTAGCGATGATCGAAGGAGCCATCAAGCCTTATGGTGACGACACAGTGGAACTCTCAATTAAAGCACCAATGTCTGTGTCAAAACCGACGGATCTCGGGTAGGGGGTCCCTAACTGTGCGTCTAAGGCGGATGGTAATAGGAGGCAGGGGACACGATGTTTACCCAGGTTCGGGCCCTCTTAATGGAGGTAATACCCTATGTACTGCTTGATTGTTCTTGATGATATGAGTATTACAAGATTTGATCTACCACGAGATCAAAGAGGCTAAACCCTAGAAGCTAGCCTATGGTATGATTGTATGTTCTCCTACGGACTAAAACCCACCGGTTTATATAGACATTGGAGGGGGCTAGGGTTACACAAGGTCGGTTACAAAGGAGGAGATATACATATCCGTATTGCCTAGCTTGCCTTCCACGCCAAGTAGAGTCCCATCCGGATACGGGACGAAGTCTCCAATCTCGTATCTTCATAGTCCAACAGTCCAGCCAAAGGATATAGTCCGGCTGTCCGGAGACCCTCTAATCCAGGACTCCCTCAGGGAGCTTAGGCTTCACGCCTGTCATACTGGCGAGAAGACAATGCGAGGTTCTTCCCGCCTTGATGCTTCAGGTTGGGCCACAACAGGCTTCTTCTTCTTCTTGGCAGCCATTTTGGGGTCGATGCCAGGTCGCCCCAGAGCCTTGCGCTTTTTCAGCTTCATTGTAGGCTTGAACGCATTTGCCAGACATGTGTTTCATGCGCTCTCGAGAACCTTTAGCTTCGTCACGTTTCTTATGAAACGCCTCCTTGAGCTCATGCATCATTTGCTTGAAGTTTTGGACGTCTATCACACTGAGCTGGGCCATGTGCTTCTTGAACTGAGCCTTTTCATAGTCAATCTTGTGCTCTAGTTCAACAATTCTCTAAGCTAGAGCCAGCCCAGGAGCAATGGCTCCATGGAAGGAAACGCTGAGGCCAATAGGGAGTTGAAGATCATCAAAATCGAGGTTTGGGCTGTCAAACCAGTCGTCAATGAACTTGTTCAGGATGCCCACATCAAAGAGGGGAAGATCATTGAAGATTTCCGCCTCTTGCTTGCTCTTTATTAGCAGCTCAAGAGCATCATCGCCAAGATCATCGTCACTTGACAGATCAATGGCTTCGTTCTCATTCCTCAGAATGGCAGCTGGGGTCAATGCTTGACCAGTAGTTTGCATGGGCTTCTTCTTCTTCTCAGACATGGAGATGCGAGAGAGATCTTCAGAATGCACACTTGGTGCAGGAGGAGCAGTGGCCAGAGGCTCCGCTCGCAAAACACTTGGTGCAGTGGATGTTGCAAATATGCCCTAGAGGCAATAATAAAAGCATTATTATTATATTTCCTTGTTCATGATAATTGTCTTTATTCATGCTATAATTGTGTTATCCGGAAATCGTAATACATGTGTGAATAATAGACACCAACATGTCCCTAGTAAGCCTCTAGTTGACTAGCTCGTTGATCAACAGATAGTCATGGTTTCCTGACTATGGACATTGGATGTCATTGATAACGAGATCACATCATTAGGAGAATGATGTGATGGACAAGACCCAATCCTAAACATAGCACAAGATCGTATAGTTCGTTTGCTAGAGTTTTCCAATGTCAAGTATCTTTTTCTTAGACCATGAGATCGTGTAACTCCCGGATACCGTAGGAGTGCTTTGGGTGTGCCAAACGTCACAACGTAACTGGGTGACTATAAAGGTATACTACGGGTATCTCCGAAAGTGTCTGTTGGGTTGACATGGATCAAGACTGGGATTTGTCACTCCGTATGACGGAGAGGTATCACTGGGCCCATTCGGTAATGCATCATCATAATGAGCTCAAAGTGACCAAGTGTCTGGTCACGGGATCATGCATTGCGGTACGAGTAAAGTGACTTGCCGGTAACGAGATTGAACGAGGTATTGGGATACCGACGATCGGATCTCGGGCAAGTAACATGCCGATTGACAAAGGGAATTGTATACGGGGTTGCTTGAATCCTCGACATCGTGGTTCATCCGATGAGATCATCGAGGAGCATGTGGGAGCCAACATGGGTATCCAGATCCCGCTGTTGGTTATTGACCGGAGAGCGATCTCGGTCATGTCTACATGTCTCCCGAACCCGTAGGGTCTACACACTTAAGGTTCGGTGACGCTAGGGTTGTAGGGATATGTATATGTAGTAACCCGAATGTTGTTCGGAGTCCCGGATGATATCCCAGACGTCACGAGGAGTTCCGGAATGGTCCGGAGGTAAATAATTATATATAGGAAGTGCTATTTCGGGCATCGGGACAAGTTTCGGGGTCACCGGTATTGTACCGGGACCACCGGAAGGGTCCCAGGGGTCCACCGGGTGGGGCCACCTGTCCCGGGGGGCCACATGGGCTGTAGGGGGTGCGCCTTGGCCTACATGGGCCAAGGGCACCAGCCCCAAGAGGCCCATGCGCCTAGGGTTTCAAGGGAGGAAGAGTCCTAGGAGGGGAAGGCACCTCCTAGGTGCCTTGGGGAGGAGGGTTTCCTCCCCCTTGGCCGCACCCCCTAGGAGATTGGATCTCCTAGGGCCGGCGCCCCCCCTTGGCCCTCCTATATATAGTGGGGAGATGGAGGACTTCTCACCTTGGCCTTTGGTGCCTCCCTCTCCCTCTCCAACACCTCCTCCTCCTCCATAGTGCTTGGCGAAGCCCTGCCGGAGTACTGCAGCCCCATCACCACCACGCCATCGTGCTGCTGCTGGAGCCATCTCCCTCAACCTCTCCTTTCCCCTTGCTGGATCAAGAAGGAGGAGACGTGGCTGTTCCGTACGTGTGTTGAACACGGAGGTGCCGTCCATTCGGTGCTAGGATCTTCGGTGATTCGAATCACGTCGAGTACGACTCCCTCATCCCCGTTCTTTGAACGCTTCCGCTCGCGATCTACAAGGTACGTAGATGCATCTAATCACTCGTTGCTAGATGAACTCCTAGATGGATCTTGGTGAAACCATAGGAAAATTTTGTTTTCTGCAATGTTCCCCAACAGTGGCATCATGAGCTAGGTCTATGCGTAGTTCTTCTTGCGCGAGTAGAACACAATTTGTTGTGGGCGTAGATGTTGTCAACTTTCTTGCCGCTACTAGTCTTATCTTGCTTCAACGGTATTGTGGGATGAAGCGGCCCGGACCAACCTTACACGTACGCTTATGTGAGACCGGTTCCACCGACTAACATGCACTAGTTGCATAAGGTGGCTGGCGGGTGTCTGTCTCTCCCACTTTAGTTGGAGCGGATTCGATGAAAAGGGTCCTTATGAAGGGTAAATAGAAGTTGACAAATCACGTTGTGGCTTTCACGTAGGTAAGAAAACGTTCTTGCTAGAACCCTACTTCAGCCACGTAAAACTTGCAACAACAATTAGAGGACGTCTAACTTGTTTTTGCAGCAAGTGCTTTGTGATATGATATGGCCAAAGTTGTGATGAATGATGAATGATCTATATGTGATGTATGAGATGTTCATGCTATTGTAATAGGAATCACGACTTGCATGTCGATGAGTATGACAACCGGCAGGAGCCATAGGAGTTGTCTTTATTTTTGTCTGACCTACGTGTCATTGAGAAACGCCATGTAAATTACTTTACTTTATTGCTAAACGCGTTAGCCATAGTAGTAGAAGTAATAGTTGGCGAGCAACTTCATGGAGACACAATGATGGAGATCATGATGATGGAGATCATGGTGTCAAGCCGGTGACAAGATGATCATGGAGCCCCAAGATGGAGATCAAAGGAGCTATGTGATATTGGCCATATCATGTCACTATTATTATTTGATTGCATGTGATGTTTATCATGTTTTTGCATCTTGTTTACTTAGAACGACGGTAGTAAATAAGATGATCCCTCATAATAATTTCAAGAAGTGTTCCCCCTAACTGTGCACCGTTGCGACATTTCGTTCGTTTCTAAGCATCACGTGATGATCGGGTGTGATAGATTCCAACGTTCACATACAACGGGTGTAAGACAGATTTACACATGCAAACACTTAGGTTGACTTGACGAGCCTAGCATGTACAGATATGGCCTCGGAACACAGAAGACCGAAAGGTCGAGCATGAGTCGTATAGAAGATACGATCAACATGAAGATGTTCACCGATGTTGACTAGTCCGTCTCACGTGATGATCGGACACGGCCTAGTTGACTCGGATCATGTTATACTTAGATGACTAGAAGAGGGATGTCTATCTAAGTGGGAGTTCATTGAATAATTTGTTTAAATGAACTTAATTATCATGAACTTAGTCTAAAATATTTACAATATGTCTTGTAGATCAAATGGCCAACTTAGTCCTCAACTTCAACGCGTTCCTAGAGAAAACCAAGCTGAAAGACGATGGCAGCAACTACACGGACTGGGTCCGGAACCTGAGGATCATCCTCATAGCTGCCAAGAAAGATTATGTCCTACAAACACCGCGTGACGCACCCGTTCTCCCTGCAGAACAAGACGTTATGAACGCTTGGCAGGCACGTACCGATGACTACTCCCTCGTTCATTGCGGCATGCTTTACAGCTTAGAGCCGGGGCTCCAAAAGCATTTTGAGAGACATGGAGCATATGAGATGTTCGAAGAGCTGAAAATGGTTTTTCAAGCTCATGCCCGGGTCGAGAGATATGAAGTCTCCGACAAATTCTTCAACTGTAAGATGGAGGAAAATAGTTCTGTTAGTGAGCACATACTCACTATGTCTGGGTTGCATAACCGCTTGACTTAGCTGGGAGTTAATCTCCCGGATGACGCGGTCATTGACAGAATCCTCCAGTCGCTTCCACCAAGCTACAAGAGCTTTGTGATGAACTTCAATATGCAGGGGATGGAAAAGACCATTCCTGAAGTATTTGCTATGCTGAAATCAGCAGAGGTAGAAGTCAAGAAGGAACATCAAGTGTTGATGGTGAATAAAACCACTAAGTTCAAGAAGGGCAAGGGTAAAAAGAACTTCAAGAAGGACGACAAGGGAGTTGCCGCGCCCGGCAAGCAAGCTGCCGGGAAGAAGCCAAAGAATGGACCCAAGCCCGAGACTGAGTGCTTTTATTGCAAGGAAAGTGGTCACTGGAAGCGGAACTGCCCCAAATACTTAGCGGACAAGAAGGCCGGCAAAACAAAAGGTATATGTGATATACATGTAATTGATGTGTACCTTACCAGTACTCGTAGTAGCTCCTGGGTATTTGATACCGGTGCAGTTGCTCACATTTGTAACTCAAAGCAGGAGCTGCGGAATAAGCGGAGACTGGTAAAGGACGAGGTGATGATGCGCGTCGGGAATGGTTCCAAGGTCAATCTGATCGCCGTCGGCACACTACCTCTACATTTACCTACGAGATTAGTTTTAAACCTCAATAATTGTTATTTAGTGCCAGCTTTGAGCATGAACATTGTATCGGGATCTCGTTTAATTCGAGATGGCTACTCATTTAAATCCGAGAATAATGGTTGTTCTATTTATATGAGAGATATGTTTTATGGTCATGCTCCGATGGTGAATGGTTTATTCTTCCTTGAACGTAATGCTACACATGTTCATAGTGTGAAAACCAAAAGATGTAAGGTTGATAACGATAGTCCCACATACTTGTGGCACTGCCGCCTTGGTCACATAGGTGTCAAACGCATGAAGAAGCTCCATGCAGATGGACTTTTAGAGTCTCTTGATTATGAATCATTTGACACGTGCGAGCCATGCCTCATGGGTAAAATGACCAAGACTCCGTTCTCAGGAACAATGGAGCGAGCAAGCAACTTATTGGAAATCATACATACTGGTGTGTGCGGTCCAATGAGTGTTGAGGCTCGCGGTGGCTATCGTTATGTTCTCACCCTCACCGATGACTTAAGTAGATATGGGTATGTCTACTTAATGAAACACAAGTCTGAGACCTTTGAAAAGTTCAAGGAATTTCAGAGCGAGGTTGAGAATCAACGTAACAGAAAAATCAAGTTTCTACGATCAGATCGTGGAGGAGAATACTTGAGTCACGAATTTGGCACACACTTAAGAAAATGTGGAATAGTTTCACAACTCACGCCGCCTGGAACACCTCAACGTAATGGTGTGTCCAAACGTCGTAATCGCACTCTATTAGATATGGTGCGATCTATGACGTCTCTTGCCGATTTACCACTATCTTTTTGGGGCTATGCTTTAGAGACTGCCACATTCACTTTAAATAGGGCTCCATCGAAATCCGTTGAGACGACACCGTATGAATTATGGTTTGGGAAGAAACCTAAGCTGTCGTTTCTAAAAGTTTGGGGATGCGATGCTTATGTCAAGAAACTTCAACCTGAAAAGCTCGAACCCAAGTCAGAAAAATGCGTCTTCATAGGATACCCTAAAGAAACTATTGGGTATACCTTCTACCTCAGATCCGAAGGCAAGATATTTGTTGCCAAGAATGGATCCTTTCTAGAGAAAGAGTTTCTCTCGAAAGAAGTAAGTGGGAGGAAAGTAGAACTTGATGAAGTATTACCTCTTGAACCGGAAAATGGCGCAACTCAAGAAAATGTTCCTGAGGTGCCTGCACCGACTAGAGAGGAAGTTAATGATGATGATCAAGATACTTCTGATCAAGCTCCTACTGAAATTCGAAGGTCCACAAGGACACGTTCTGCACCAGAGTGGTACGGCAACCCTGTCTTGGAAATCATGTTGTTAGACAACAGTGAACCTTCGAACTATGAAGAAGCGATGGCGGGTCCGGATTCCGACAAATGGCTAGAAGCCATGAAATCCGAGATAGGATCCATGTATGAAAACGAAGTATGGACTTTGACTGACTTGCCCGTTGAGCGGCGAGCCATAGAAAATAAATGGATCTTTAAGAAGAAGACAGACACGGATGGTAATGTGACCATCTATAAAGCTCGGCTTGTCGCTAAGGGTTATCGACAAGTTCAAGGGGTTGACTACGATGAGACTTTCTCACTGGTAGCGAAGCTGAAGTCCGTCCGAATCATGTTAGCAATTGCCGCATTTTATGATTATGAAATATGGCAGATGGACGTCAAAACGGCATTCCTTAATGGTTTCCTTAAGGAAGAATTGTATATGATGCAGCCGGAAGGTTTTGTCGATCCTAAGAATGCTGACAAGGTGTGCAAGCTCCAACGCTCGATTTATGGGCTGGTGCAAGCATCTCGGAGTTGGAACATTCGCTTTGATGAGATGATCAAAGCATTTGGGTTTACACAGACTTATGGAGAAGCCTGTGTTTACAAGAAAGTGAGTGGGAGCTCTGTAGCATTTCTCATATTATATGTAGATGACATACTTTTGATGGGAAATGATATAGAACTCTTGGACAACATTAAGGCCTACTTGAATAAGAGTTTTTCAATGAAGGACCTTGGAGAAGCTGCTTATATATTAGGCATCAAGATCTACAGAGATAGATCAAGACGCCTGATAGGTCTTTCACAAAGCACATACCTTGATAAGATATTGAAGAAGTTCAATATGGATCAATCTAAGAAGGGGTTCTTGCCTGTGTTACAAGGTGTGAAATTGAGCTCGGCTCAATGTCCGACCATGGCAGAAGATATAGAAGAGATGAGTGTCATCCCCTATGCCTCAGCCATAGGTTCTATTATGTATGCCATGCTGTGTACCAGACCTGATGTAAACCTTGCCATAAGTTTGGTAGGAAGGTACCAAAGTAATCCCGGCAAGGAACACTGGACAGAGGTCAAGAATATCCTGAAGTACCTGAAAAGGACTAAGGAAATGTTTCTCGTTTATGGAGGTGACGAAGAGCTCGTCGTAAAGGGTTACGTCGATGCTAGCTTCGACACAGATCTGGATGACTCTAAGTCACAAACCGGATACGTGTATATTTTGAATTGTGGGGCAGTAAGCTGGTGCAGTTGCAAGAAGAGCGTCGTGGCGGGATCTACATGTGAAGCGGAGTACATGGCAGCCTCAGAGGCAGCACATGAAGCAATTTGGGTGAAGGAGTTCATCACCGACCTAGGAGTCATACCCAATGTGTCGGGGCCGATCAAGCTCTTCTGTGACAACACTGGAGCTATTGCTCTTGCCAAGGAGCCCAGGTTTCACAAGAAGACAAGGCACATCAAGCGTCGCTTCAACTCCATTCGTGAAAATGTTCAAGATGGGGACATAGATATTTGTAAAGTACATATGGACCTGAATGTAGCAGATCCTTTGACTAAACCTCTCCCTAGAGCAAAACATGATCAACACCAGAATTCCATGGGTGTTCGATTCATCATAATATAACTAGATTATTGACTCTAGTGCAAGTGGGAGACTGTTGGAAATATGCCCTAGAGGCAATAATAAAAGCATTATTATTATATTTCCTTGTTCATGATAATTGTCTTTATTCATGCTATAATTGTGTTATCCGGAAATCGTAATACATGTGTGAATAATAGACACCAACATGTCCCTAGTAAGCCTCTAGTTGACTAGCTCGTTGATCAACAGATAGTCATGGTTTCCTGACTATGGACATTGGATGTCATTGATAACGAGATCACATCATTAGGAGAATGATGTGATGGACAAGACCCAATCCTAAACATAGCACAAGATCGTATAGTTCATTTGCTAGAGTTTTCCAATGTTAAGTATCTTTTTCTTAGACCATGAGATCGTGTAACTCCCGGATACCGTAGGAGTGCTTTGGGTGTGCCAAACGTCACAACGTAACTGGGTGACTATAAAGGTATACTACGGGTATCTCCAAAAGTGTCTGTTGGGTTGACATGGATCAAGACTGGGATTTGTCACTCCGTATGACGAAGAGGTATCACTGGGCCCACTCGGTAATGCATCATCATAATGAGCTCAAAGTGACCAAGTGTCTGTTCACGGGATCATGCATTGCGGTACGAGTAAAGTGACTTGCCAGTAACGAGATTGAACGAGGTATTGGGATACCGACGATCGGATCTCGGGCAAGTAACATGCCGATTGACAAAGGGAATTGTATACGGGGTTGCTTGAATCCTCGACATCGTGGTTCATCCGATGAGATCATCGAGGAGCATGTGGGAGCCAACATGGGTATCCAGATCCCGCTGTTGGTTATTGACCGGAGAGCGATCTCGGTCATGTCTACATGTCTCCCGAACCCGTAGGGTCTACACACTTAAGGTTCGGTGACGCTAGGGTTGTAGGGATATGTATATGTAGTAACCCGAATGTTGTTCGGAGTCCCGGATGGTATCCCAGACGTCACGAGGAGTTCCGGAATGGTCCGGAGGTAAAGAATTATATATAGGAAGTGCTATTTCGGGCATCGGGACAAGTTTCGGGGTCACCGGTATTGTACCGGGACCACCGGAAGGGTCCCGGGGGTCCACCGGGTGGGGCCACCTGTCCCGGGGGGCCACATGGGCTGTAGGGGGTGCGCCTTGGCCTACATGGGCCAAGGGCACCAGCCCCAAGAGGCCCATGCGCCTAGGGTTTCAAGGGAGGAAGAGTCCTAGGAGGGGAAGGCACCTCCTAGGTGCCTTAGGGAGGAGGGTTTCCTCCCCCTTGGCCGCACCCCCTAGGAGATTGGATCTCCTAGGGCCGGTGCCCCCCCCTTGGCCCTCCTATATATAGTGGGGAGATGGAGGACTTCCTACCTTGGCCTTTGGTGCCTCCCTCTCCCTCTCCAACACCTCCTCCTCCTCCATAGTGCTTGGCGAAGCCCTGCCGGAGTACTGCAGCCCCATCACCACCACGCCATCGTGCTGCTGCTGGAGCCATCTCCCTCAACCTCTCCTTTCCCCTTGCTGGATCAAGAAGGAGGAGACGTGGCTGTTCCGTACGTGTGTTGAACATGGAGGTGCCGTCCGTTCGGTGCTAGGATCTTCGGTGATTCGAATCACGTCGAGTACGACTCCCTCATCCCCGTTCTTTGAACGCTTCTGCTCACGATCTACAAGGTACGTAGATGCATCTAATCACTCGTTGCTAGATGAACTCCTAGATGGATCTTGGTGAAACCGTAGGAAAATTTTGTTTTCTGCAACGTTCCCCAACAGTGGACGGCTTCAAAGCCTATGGTTTCTTCTGCTTCACATGCTTTGGTGGTGCAGGCGCTTCGTCAGAATCAGCGTCATCTGCAGAGTGATCCACGGCTTCCCCTTGAACCATAATGTGAGTGATGAGACCTTCAAGGTTGTAGAAGGGCCCAACAATATTGGGTTCAGCATCGCATGTGCCGTCGGCACAAGGAGCAGATGGACCGGGGTTGATGTCCAGACCAAGGTCCTTCTTGTTCTTCTTTGCAGACTCTTTGGCAAACTGTAAGTTGCGCTTGAAGATATTGTCTTCACGACACCATAACAGAGAGGATGGGTTGGCATTAGCAGGCTGAAGTCCACGGACCATGCAGGGGTAGAAGCCTTGAGCAATGGCTTTGGGCTTCGACTTGGGCTGAAGCACTTTATATATAATATCTCCCAGGCCCCCTTGATGACATTCTTTTCGGCATACTCGTTAGTGACAAATTTGTACTTGAACCATTCCTCTGCCCAATATCTTCGAATCCACTGGATTCGGTTCTTGCGTTCTCCATAGGTCTCTTCTGGATCTGACTTGTATAACTCATAGAGATCTGGTGGCAGGTCCTTAGCTGTGTTCCCACGGTGCTGTCTGCCGCCCTTCCTGACTGATTTCTCTGTTGCCATGTAGTTCAGACTGAATGGCTTCAAAACTTGCAAAGGCTTCCTTTTGCTGGTCAGACAGGAACTGGCTTTGGGAGAATTGATGTGACGCTGCAAGAACTCTGCAAATGAATGCAGACTATGAGAACCAAGGGATTCTCCCACGGACATGTACATGTGATAGCATTTAGAGATGCGAGGGAAGGGGAAGAGGTCATATGCATTCTCAGAAGATTTTGAAGATAAATCAGTTTAGAAGACATTGACCTCATAGTGCGAAGACATTCACTCATATGATGAGAGTTGATTCCAGATTTGTACGAATCCAAGAATAAGTACAAGTGAGGAATCTAACTACTTTGTGAAGCATAAGTGAATATACTAGGCATGTTATGAGATGCAGAACAGGATAGATCCAAATTTGTAGGGACAGAAACCACTTGTGGTTGAAAAGGATGAATCTATCAGATCAAATGGACTGTAAAAAGAGGTTTTATTTACCACACGAAGAACTGCTAGACGGAGTAGAATATGAGGCAGAGCAGTTCGATCTTCCGTGCCCTAACTTGGCGACGGAGGACACCTACAGCGACGGCGGAGAAGATGATGTCCACAGCCGGCGTGAGGACGGCGTCGGTGAGGTCGCGGCAGCTAAGTGCTTCGTCGCCAGCGTCGTCGAGAGCTAGCGATGGCGCTAGGGTTTGTGTGAGAAGGAGAAGTGGAAGAAGAGATAATGACTGGGGTGTGGCGTGTATTTATAAGGATAGGGATGACACAGCATTATTACGCAGGTGCCCCTGGCGGTTCACATCTGAAGGACATGTGGCGAACATGCAACCCATTGGAGGTTGTTCCATGTTACCACGCATGCCTGGATTGTCGGGTGGTCGTTCCCGCTTCTCCGGGTTTCAGGCAAAAAGGATTGAGCATTTAAATTAGATTTAATGTTTGTCTCTGTGTCTTCTACTGACAACGACGCAGAGAAGACATTCGACAGTTTCAATAGAATGCATATGATTTGGATAGATAGATTTGAGACAGGAGCATAGAGAGGTTAGGGTCCGATCACATTCACTTAGTTAAAAAGATTCAAACGAGAAGCCATAGCTATAAGTGAATGCTATAGAGGACAGAACGCTAATATATGAATATATCCGAATAAGACCAAATCAATATAGTGAAGATAAATATGAAGTCATGATATGAAGACAAACCAAACGCGAAGATTTTGCAAATGTAACACCAACATAAAACAATCCAAGCAAAAGTTTGGTGGTGGCGTTACCCACCGTATAGGAAGTATTAGACCCAGACACGGCGCACAATTATCGTGGCGCTCCGAAGTCAAATTCCGTGTTAATGTATTCACACTTAGAGTGTAAGTCTTCATTAATTGAAGATATACGTTACTTCGTGTGTTGCACATCCAAGTCATCAACATGCATAAGTGTTAGGATGTGTGCCTGATCACAGGACATTTGAGGTTTCCAAAATATTTAGCTCACACCGCAACTTGCAAAACCTTTTCTCATCCAAGGGCTTTGTGAAGATATCTGCCAGTTACTCTTCAGTGTTGACGTGAATGATATCAATACCTTTCTTCATGACATGATCTCTGAGAAAGTGATGATGGATCTGAATGTGCTTTGTCTTCGAGTGCTGAACTAGGTTGTTGGCAATCTTGATGGCGCTTTCATTGTCGCAGTAGAGTAGTACTTGCTTCAGATGGATACCATAGTCTTTGAGTGTTTGCTTCATCCATAGAAGCTGAGCGCAGCAAGATCCAGCAACAATGTATTCAGATTCAGCAGTGGAGAGAGATACATAGTTCTGCTTCTTTGAAGACCAACAAACAAGTGATCGTCCCAGAAAGTGACATGTGCCTGATGTAGACTTGCGATCCACCTTGTCACCAGCATAATTAGCATCCGAGAATCCACACTAGATCAAACTCTGAGCCCTTTGGATACCATAATCCTAGTGTTGGGGTGTAAGCCAAATATCGAAGAATTCACTTCACAGCTAAGTGATGTGATTCCTTTGGCGCCGCTTGGAATCGGGCACACATGCAAACACTAAGCATGATATCTGGCCTAGATGCACATAAATAAAGTAAAGAACCAATCATGGAGCGGTATACCTTTTGATCGAACTCTTTACCATTGGCGTCAGGACCCAGATGACTTTGGTTGGCATTGGCGTCGTGTAACCTTTGCAGTCTTGCATTCCAAACTTCTTCAGGCAAGTCTTTGAGGTATTTCTCTTGAGATATGAAGATGTCGTTGCTTTGCTGCCGTATTTGAAGACCAAGGAAGAACTTTAGCTCACCCATCATGGACATCTGATATTGCTCTTGCATCATGTGTCCAAACTCATCACTGTATTTTTGATTAGTGCAGCCGAAGATAATGTCATCCACATATATTTGGCACACAAACAGTTCACCATCATATGTCTTCGTGAAGAGTGTGGGATCCAGGGAACCAGGTTTGAAGCCTTTGCTCTTCAGGAAGTCTTTGAGTGTGTCATACCAAGCACGAGGGGCTTGTTTGAGGCCATACAGTGCCTTATTGAGCTTGTATACCATATCAGGGTGTTTTGGATCTTCAAAACCAGGCGGTTGTGCAACATACACTTCTTCTTCAATCTTGCCATTGAGAAAGGCACTCTTCACATCCATTTGATACAGGAGGATGTTATGATGATTTGCGTAGGCTAGCAGTATGCGAATGGCTTCAAGCCTAGCCATGGGAGCAAATGTTTCATCGAAGTCAATTACTTCAACTTGAGTGTATCCTTGAGCAACGAGATGAGCCTTGTTTCTGACAACTTGACCATGCTCATCTTGCTTGTTGCGATATATCCATTTAGTGCCTATGATATTGTGTTTACAAGGATTAGGACACTTGACCAACTCCCACACATTGTTCAGCTCGAACTGTTGAAGCTCTTCTTGCATAGCTTGAATCCATTCAGGTTCCATGAAGGCTTCAACAACTTTCTTGGGTTCAGATATTGAGACAAATGCAAAGTGCCCACATAAATTTGCTAGCTGTGTTGCCCTTGAACGAGTGAGTGGACCAGGTGCATTGATGCTATCAATTATCTTCTCAATCTGTACTTCATTTGCAACACGAGGATGAACTGGACGAAGATTTTGCTCTTGCTGATCATTGTCATCATTAGGAGGATTGTCTTCAGGCTGAGCATTGTCTTCAGGTTGATTAGGTGCAGAAATGATAAGTTCCTCTTCAGCCTGAGCTTCAGACGGTATGATTTCTCCAGTTCCCATAGGCTTGATGGATTCACTAGGTGGAATTTCATCTAGCATATTTGGCAGGTGCTCTCTTTGCTAGCCATTAGTCTCATCGAACCGCACATCCATAGTTTCAACCACTTTATAGTGAAAGAGGTTGAAGACTCTGTAGGAGTGCGAATCCTTTCCGTAACCAAGCATAAAACCTTCATGTGCTTTCGGTGCAAATTTTGAAGTGTGATGTGGATCCTTGATCCAGCACCTAGCACCAAATACTCTGAAGTAACTGACATTTGGCTTCTTACCAGCAAGGAGTTCATAGGATGTCTTCTTCAGAAGCTTGTGAAGATAAACATGGTTGATGACATCGCATGCAGTATCAATGGCTTCGGGCCAGAACTTTCTTGGAGTCTTGTATTCATCAAACATCATCCTTGCCATCTCAATGAGTGTTCTGTTCTTGTGTTCCACGATGCCATTCTACTGCGGTGCGTATGGAGCTGAGAACTCATGAGTGATACCCAAGGTATCAAGATAAGTGTCGAGGCTGGTGTTCTTGAATTCTGTGCCATTGTCACTTCTGATGTGCTTGATCTCGACGCCATAGTTGTTCATGGCTCGGTTGGCGAAGCGTTTGAAGACATCCCGCACTTCAGTCTTGTAGAGGATTATGTGTACCCATGCATATCTTGAATAATCATCAACAATGACGAAGCCATAGAGACAAGCAGTAGTAGTTAGAGTAGAGTAGTGAGTAGGGCCGAAAAGGTCCATGTGTAGCAGTTCGAAGGGTTGAGTTGTTGTCATGATTGTCTTCGAGGGATGCTTGGCCCTCGTCATCTTTCCAGCTTTGCAGGCACCGCATAAGTGATCCTTCTTGAACTTGACGCCCTCGATGCCTATGACGTGCTTCTTCTTTGCGAGAGTATGCAAGTTCTTCATGCCAGCATGCCCTAGCCTCCGATGCCAGAGCCAACACTCTGAAGCTTTTGCAAGAAGACATACAACAAGCTGTGTCCTGCTGAGTAATCTACCATGTACAAATCATCTTTGCGATACCCTTCAAAGACCAGGGACTTGTCAGATTCCATTAGAACAAGGCAACGATATTTTCCAAATATCACAATCATGTTCAAATCACAAAGCATTGAGACAAACATTAAGTTGAAACCAAGGGATTCAACAAGCATCACTTTATCCATGTGCTGATCCTTTGAGATTGCAACTCTACCTAGACCCAATACCTTGCTTTTATCAGTGTCAGCAAATGTGATGTGCCTCTTGTCAGATGGATGTAAGGTTGAGTCCATGAGAAGACTTCGTTCGCCAGTCATGTGGTTAGTGCATCCACTATCAAGAATCCATTCTGAAGCAGCTGGTGTCATACCCTACAGTGCAGTTAGGGGGATAGGCTTCACGAAGAGCATTGTGAAGCATAAACATTTGACGAGCAAGTGGATTATGAAAGCTTAGATTGAGGTTAGGACTAATAGGATTAATAGTGAGCAACTCAGGAACGAAATACATAATAAGACCATTTGGGCATTTTATCTTGCGCCCCACAAGATGTTTTAGGTCCCCAGCAATAGCTTTAGACGCCTTTGATTTCTGGCTGGAGACCTTTCCCTGCAAAAGAGAGTTAAGTTTTCTTAACCACCCACATCTTCTGGGGTGGCTTCGAAGCAACGAGTCTAAGTGCAGCATCTAAGAACTTTGGCTTTGGATCCCTAGCAAATAGTCTTGCAGGAGGTGAATAATACTCATAAGAATAAGAAGAGTAGTTCTTGGTCTTATGAACATGGTGGTTTGATGAACACGCTCATATTCATAGGCCTGAGTATGGTTTCCCTACAAAACATTTGTGTTAGTGCGACTCTAGTGAGTCCTCTGTCTGTATGAAGCCTTTGGACCATATGAAGCCTGTGGTCTGGGGTTTGTCTTCTTACCTTGTGGTGTCATGACGACATTCACAGGAAGATTCTCCAGACACCTTTTGGGCACCCAGACTTTCTTCATAGGTGGTCCATTCCTGCAGTTAGTACCAATATACCTGGTAAACACTTCACCATTCTGATTCTTAAACAGTTTATAGTTTGCATCAAAGGATTCATTAATGATAATAGGGTTAGCACAAGTGAATCCAGATAGGGTGGATGGATCCACTGAAGGTTCCTTTGCAGCAACCCATGTGGTTTTGGGGTACTGCTCAGGCTTCCAGTAAGAGCCATCAGCATTCATTTTCCTTTCGAACCCAACACCCTCTTTCCTAGGGTTTCGGTTCAGAATCTGCCTTTTGAGGACATCACATAGTGTCTAATGCCCTTTGAGACTTTTGTACATCCCTGTTTCAAGCAATGTCTTCAACCTAGCATTTTCATCAGCAATAGCAGTGGCATCCTCAGCAGAGGGGTTAGTTACCACATCAACAGTTGAAGATATTGCAATAGTAGCAGCAGTAGAACATTCATCAACAGAAGTAGCGTTATCACGCTCAAGGCATTTTATACATGGTGGTTCAAATCCTTCCTGAGCGGGACTGATCTATTGAGCGCGAAGTGACTCGTTTTCCTTTTGAAGATCTTCATGAATTGCTCTCAATTTCTCAAGTTCTTGATTCCTTTGAAGATAATCATAGGAAGGCTTTTCATGAGTTGTTGAGAGAATTTCATGACGACTTTCAAGTTCCTCATACTTAACATGAAGATTTTTTATGTCTTCAATTAAGGACTGAGATCGAGTCATTTCCGCGTCCAACAGGTCATCGCTTTTATCTAACAGTTTTTGAATATGTTCTATAGCTTTCTGTTGTTCAGTTGCAATTTTAGCAAGTGTTTTGTAGCTGGGTTTGGAATCACAATCAGAGTCATCTTCACTGGATGTTTGATAGTGAGCATTGCGTGAGTTTACCTTGGCACCACGTGCCATGAAGCAATAGGTGGGAGCGGAGTCGTACTTGTCATCAGCATAGGTGATGAAGCCATTGTCTTCAGTGTTGAAGATGGACTTGGCAGCGTAGGCTGTAGCCAGACTTGTGACGCCAGAGTCGGACTCCTCCTCAGACTCCACCTCCGCCTCCTCAGAAGCAGACTCCTCTAAATCCATTTCCTTGCCAACAAACGCACGAGCCTTGCCAGATGAGCTCTTCTTGTGTGATGAAGACTTTGAGGAAGACTTGGAAGAAGACTTTGAGTATTTCTTCTTCTTCTTTTCATCAGAATCATATTCCTTGCTCTTCTTCTTCTTCTTCTTCTTCTTCTTCTTCTTCTTCTTCTTCTTGTTCTCATTGTCCCACTGCGGACACTCAGAGATGTAGTGACTAGGTTTCTTGCACTTGTGACATGTTCTCTTCTTGTAGTCATGAGTAGAAGTTTCATCATTCCTTGAGATGGATCGTGAAGACTTTTCGAAGCCTTTCTTACTAGTGAACTTCTGGAACTTCTTCACAAGCATAGCAAGCTCCTTTCCAATATCTTTAGGATCATCAGAACTGCAATCAGATTCTTCTTCAGATGAGGAAACATCTTTTGCCTTCAAGGCGCGAGTTCGGCCATAGTTGGGACCGTAGATATCTCTTTTCTCAGAAAGCTGAAACTCATTTGTGTTGAGCCTTTCAAGTATGTCAGATGGATCGAGTGTCTTGAAGTCAGTGTGTTCTTGAATCATCAGGGCTAGGGTGTCAAACGAGCTGTCAAGTGATCTCAGGAGCATCTTGACAATTTCATGCTTGGTGATCTCAGTAGCGCCGAGAGCTTGAAGCTCATTTGTGATGTCTGTGAGGCGATCAAATGTGAGCTGAACATTCTCATTGTCATTTCTCTTGAAGCGGTTGAAGAGGTTGCGAAGGACACTGATCCTTTGATCTCTCTGGGTTGAGACGCCTTCGTTGACCTTGGAGAGCCAGTCCCAAACTAGCTTCGACGTTTCCAGAGCACTCACACGGCCATACTGTCCTTAGGTCAGATGACCACAGATGATGTTCTTGGCAGTAGAATCCAGTTGAATGAACTTCTTGACATCAGCAGGGGTGACACCTTCACCAGTGTTGGGAACGCCATTCTTGACGACATACCAGAGGTCGACATCAATGGCTTCAAGATGCATGCGCATCTTATTCTTCCAGTAGGGATATTCAGTTCCATCGAAGACGGGGCACGCAGCAGAGACTTTGATTATCATTGCAGTCGACATAGCTAAAACTCCAAGTGGTTAAACCGAATCACATGGAACAAGGGAGTACCTTGCTCTGATACCAATTGAAAGTGCTAGTTATCGACTAGAGGGGGGTGAATAGGCGATTTTTATGAAAGTCTTCAAAACATGGAAGTTTCAAAGACAAACGATAGAAATGAACCTATTAACATGCAGCGGAAGGTAGACTACACTAGGCAAGCCATAGTCAAGTATACAATAAAGTGAAAACATGAAGACTAATAGCAGCTAGGCAGTATGGATCAGGATGGAAGATAGAATGAAGCCAATCAGACCAAACAGTCACACAATGAAGACAAACTGATAATGCAAGCAAGCAATGACTTCACAAGGACCAACTGTAAATAAAGAGAAGGAAAGGATAGAACCAGTTGCTTGGTGAAGACACGGGATTTGTTGGACCAGTTCCAATTGCTGTGACAACTGTACGTCTGGTTAGGGAGGCTGAGATTTAACTCAGAAGACCGTGTCTTCACCTTATTCCCCTTGAGCTAAGGACACACAATCCTCGCCCAATCACTCTGGTAAGTCTTCAAGGTAGACTTCCAAACCTTCACAGACTTCGTTCACGGTGATCCACAATCACTCTTGGCTGCTCAGAACGCGACGCCTAACCGGCTGGAGGATTCATAGTTCTCAAGTGTAACAAGTCTTCAGATCACACAGACAGGAAGACTTCAGTGATGCCTAACACTCTTTGGCTCTGGGTGTTTAGGGCTTTGTCCTCGCAAGGATTTCTCTCTCAAAGGCTTCGGAGGTGGGTTGCTCTCAAATGACAAAAGCCGTGCACTAACTCTGAGCAGCCACCAATTTATGGTGTGGGGGTGGGCTATTTATAGCCACAAGGCAACTTGACCCGATTTGTCTGAAATGACCCTGGGTCACTAAGGAACTGACACACATTCCAATGGTCAGTTTTAAACACTCACGGCAGCTTGACTTGGGCTACAAGTAAAGCTTACTTATCCAGCTCTGGATAAGATTTGCTCTCATTGTCTTCGCTCGAAGACTTAGGATTTGGTTGAGCATCACTTTAGTCATTCTGACTTTGTTCACTTGGACCCACTTAACAGTACGGTGGTTTCTATGACTCAATAAAGAAGAAGATGAAACTACGAAACAACTATGTCTTTGTGCTCCAAAGTCTTCATGCGATGTCTTCTCATGTTATAGTCTTCAGTGTGAATATCTTCACATACCACCATTGTCTTCAATGTCTTCACACATTTTTAGGGGTCATCTCCAGTAGGTAAACCGAATCAATGAGGGACTACTACCTGTGTTGTCCTGCAATTCTCACAAACACATTAGTCGCTCAACCAGGTTTGTCGTCAATACTCCAAAACCAACTAGGGGTGGCACTAGATGCACTTATAGTTCGGTATCGTCATCCGAAGAAATTGACTGCAGCGAACGAAAGTCGAAGACAAATTGAAGACTTAGTATTCTTTTTGTCTTTCTTCTTTTGTTCATTTGAGTCATAGGACCTTTGTACTATTAAGAGGGGTATAGGTTCTCGAAGGTTAGATCCGCTGTGATGCTTAGCCCAAAACCTATGAAAGTTGTGAGAAAAATCTCTTTGTGCTCCGAGCAAATACTTGCCAACAAGAGATTGTGATCTTCTTCGTTGCGGGCAATTTGTCTCAGACCGAGGAGTTAGCAATACTTGCTCCGTAAGCAATGTTACCGTTGTGCTCAAAATCCGACCGTTAGACTCGTGTCATTCGGCCATTGGCTGCTTTCGGTGTCCGATTTGCTCATTTCCCTTCAGGGAAAGCTGCGGCTATAGATAGCGACCCCGCTCCAATGTTGTCTGTTGGCTGCTCCAGTTGAGATTTCTGATAAGATTGATTTGAGCAACTCATCTCCGAGTGATTTGAGTTTAAGATCCACCGAGAGAAAAATGAAGAGCCCAACTTAGACAGTGGTTTAGCATCACAGTAGTTCTGAGTTAGAGTTCTTGTACCTATTACTCTTAAGAGCTGCGCACTCTCTAGACGGATAGGTTTCGGCTCGAGTGTTGGAGAGTTGTTGTCTTCACCGAGCTAGATTTTTAGCAACCAAGAGTGATTCTGATTTGCGAAGGTCGACCGAAAGTTTGGAGATTGCCGACAAGTATCTACCACGAGTGAAATCAACCAGAGTCTGATCAGCTCTGTGTTGAAAGAGAATAGGGTGAAGAGAGTTTATCTTCTCTGTTAATCACAGCCCCTCCAACCAGACATCACTAGGGAAATGCCTAGCAGCAGCGCTGGTTATTGGGCTAGCAGTAGCGACACACTACTGCTACGACACTACAGCTAAATGTTAGCAGTAGCGTTGGTTAACCCGCACTACTGCTATACCTACTTAGCAGTAGCGCTTTTTGAAGAATGCATCGCTGGTAGTTACTAGCAGTGCCGCTCTACCCGCGCTACTACTATTATTACATATTCTATTTCTTTTTATTTTATGTCATATTCATACACCATTGTACATGTTTTCATACAGTAGCAATTTAGAGATTGTTTTTACATCATAATGAGTTATTACATCACTGGGTGAAAGAATCACGGATTAGTTGACTTGGTCACTTTGGATCCATCCACTTGAAACTAAACCACAGATCTTTCATCAATGATATAATAACTCATCATCATCATCATCGTCATCATAATGATAATATCCTTAACAAATTATCATCATAATACATCATTGTCATATAAAAATCCTCATCATCATCATTTTCGTCCATGAGACATCATATAACAACTTGGTCACTAGTCATAATCACAACTCCTCCTCCTCATCATCGACTCTAACACATTGTAGCACATAATAACAACTTCTCATCATCATCATAGTCATAATCAACACTAGCTAATTGTTCTTAATACCTAGGACCTACTCCTCTCTCCTAGGTAAAATATAATAAAATAGATAAACCGGTCCATCTCCATTATGGAGAATGGAGATAAACCTATCTCCAACGTGTGGCTCGCGCACACTCATGTTGTCTCCAATTAGTTGCGTGTGCGCTGATACGTCCATTTTGCATCATGTTTTCTTACTGTTATTTGTGATGTTTTTATCCATAATAATGCTTTTTAGAGTAATTCTAATGCCTTTTCTCTCATAATATGCAAGGTATACACAAAGAGGGAGAATTCCGGCAGCTGGAAATCTGGACTTGGAAAAGCTACGTCGGGCTACCTATTCTGCACAACTCCAAACAAGCTGAAACTTCACGGATAATTTTTATGGAATATATGAAGAATATTGGAGCAAATAAGTACCAAAGGGGGCCCACAAGGTGGGCACAACCCACTTGGGCGCGCCAGGGAGTCCAGGCACGTCCTGGTGGGTAGTGCTCACCTAGGCCCACCTCCGGTGCCCATCTTCTGGTATACAAGTCATTTTGACCTAGAAAAAAAATAAGGAGAGGACTTTCGGGACGGAACGCCGCTGTCTCAAGGCGGAACTTGGGCAGGAGCACTTTTGCCCTCCGGCAGAGCGATTCCGCTAGGGGAACTTCCCTCCCGAAGGGGGAAATCATCGTAAGTATAGGGGACCACAATAGTTTTCGAGGGTAGAGTATTCAACCCAAATTTATAGATTCGACACAAGGGGGGCCAAAGAATATTTAAAGGTATTAGCAGCTGAGTTGTCAATTATCTGCAGCAAGTAATCAGTAGCACAGTAGTATGATAGTTTTGATAGTAGTGACAGCAGCAATGGTAATAGTAACAGTGATAGCAGTAATTTTGTAGCAAGTGTAACAGTGATGATAGCAGTAGTAACACAGCAAGATCAATATAAATAAATTCGTAGGCATTGGATCGGTGACTTGTTGGATGATATTCATCATGTGACAGTTATAACCTAGGGCGATACGACACTAGCTCTAGTTCATCGATATAATGTAGGCATGTATTCCGTAATACTCATACGTGTTTAATTAAAAGAACTTGCATGACATCTTTTGTCCTACCCTCCCGTGGCAGCGGGGTCCATATTGGAAACTAAGGGATATTAAGGCCTCCTTTTAATAGACAACCGGAACAAAGCATTAACACATAGTGAATACATGAACTCCTCAAACTACGATCATCACCGAGTGTGGGCCCGGTTGTTGTCACTCCGGGGTTGTCGGATCACAACACATAGTAGGCGACTATAACTTGCAAGATCGAATCTAGAACATGAATATAATGCCGATAACATAAACGGTTCAAATCTGAAATCATGGCACCCGGGCCCAAAGTGACAAGCATTAAGCATGGCAAAGTCATAGCAACATCAATCTAAGAACATAGTGGATACTAGGGATCGGGTCCTAACAAAACTAACTCGATTACATGATGAATCTCATCCAACTCCTCACCGACTAGTGAGCCTACGAAGGAATTACTCACTCCCAGTGGGGAGCATCATGGAATTGGTGATGGAGAAGGGTTGGTCATGATGAAGAATGAAGATCCCCCTCTTAGGAGCCCCAAACGAACTCCAGATCTGCCCTCCCGAGGAAGAATAGGGCTTGGCGGCGGCTCCGTCTCGTGGATCACGATAATTCTTTCTCCCTAATTTTTTTCTGGATAAATGTGAATTTATAGTATTAGGGGGTCATTAGCGGGGCCACCAGGTGGGTACAACCCACCTGGGCGCGCCAGGAGAGGGAGGTGCACCCTGGTGGGTTGTGCCCACCCAGGGGCCCCTCTCTGGCAGGTCTTGGCTCCAGAAATTCTCTTTATTGATATAAAAAATTCTCAAAAAATTTCGTTCCATTCCGAGAACTTTTATTTTTGCACAAAAACAACACCATGGTAGTTCTGCTGAAAATAGCGTCAGTCCGGGGTTAGTTTCATTCAAATCATGCAAATTAGTGTCCAAAACAAGAGGAAAAATGTGAGAAAAAGTAGATACATTGGAGATGTATCAACTCCCCCAAGCTTAAACCTTTGCTTGTCCTCAAGCAATTCAGTTGATAAACTGAAAGTGAGAAAGAAATACTTTTATGAACTCTTTTGCTCTTGTTTGCATAAATAAGCTTAAACATCACCCAGGTTTTCAGCCAGCATTATATCTAACCATGCCGACAATAACTCTTAAAGATTATAATGACTCAAATCAATGACATAATCAGCTAGCGAGCAATAATAAAATATCTCAAACAGCAACACGTTGTCAAAACAACGATGATATAAGATGACAATAGTGGTATCTCGCTAGCCCTTTCCGAGACCTCAAAACATAAATGCAGAGCACCTCCAAAGTTCAATCAACGACTAAACATTGTAATTCATGGTAGAAAAGATCCAGTCATGATGCACCCAACATTAGCTATACACAATGCATAAATCATGACTACTGTGCTCTACTCAGTTTCTGGCGCTTGTTTATAGAAGGTGGTGACACAACATAAAAGCAAATAGAAAGTCCCTTCACAGAGGGAAGCAGTGATTTGCAGAGGTGACGGAGCTCAATTTTTAAAACAGGGATAAATGATATTTTGAGACATGCACCTCTCTCATTCACTTCACGACCATTAGTTATCAACATCTTCCATGCTAATCACGCTAGTGGCGCTTCCCAAGCGGTAAAAGTAAAGGTTTACTCCCCCTCCACCATCAATCACACTCCACGGCTTATCCAAAACAACGGGCGCCGTCCATACCAACATTAGTCCCGGGGGAGTTTTGTTTAATTATTTGCATTTTTGAGTTCGGGACTGGGAATCCCTATTACCGCCCATTTCCTCCTGTGATGGTGAGTGAATAAACACTCGACCTGAGGATAACATGCTTAGCACGGAAGATATCGACCACCTCCTGTCATGAACGATCCAGGCACACAAAACAGATAATTTTTTAGAAGTTTTTAGAGGTGGCACAAGCAAATTTACTTAGGACAGCAGGGTAATACCGTATATAGGTAGGTATGATGGACTCATCTGGAATAACTTTGGGTTCAAGGTTTTGATGTACAAGCAGAATTCCCACTTAATACAGGCAAAGGCTATCAATTTAAGATTGGGAAGCGGCCAACTAGAGAGCAACAACGATCATGACCAGGCATTATGCATAAGTAACATTGGACACTAGCATGAGTAGGATATGAACACCATGAACATAAACGTTATAGAGGCTATGTTGGTTTTGATTCAACTACATGCATGAACATATACCAAGTCAAGCCACTTGAACATTCAGATGAGGATACCATATCATCATACTACATCACAATCATTTTAACGCTATGTTGATACCCAAGATAAATCATTATCAACTCCCAGCTACTTATGCATGGCATGAGAAACTATAATCTCTAATTGTCATTGCAAACATGTTTAATCATAATGGGCTGAATCATGGGCACTAGGTTAAACATATTTACACAACAAGAACAAGTCGAGTTCATACCAATTTCTCTTTGCCACGGCCAGCTCATCGAATATCGTCATTATTGCCTTTCACTTGCACGACTGAATGATATGAAAATAATAATAGTGCAAGAGTGTCATGGACTAAGCTGGAATCTGCAAAACATTTTATTCAACAGGAGAAGATGAGGTAAAATGGGCTCTTTATTAGTTCAACAGTTATTCATATGAGAGCCACTCAACATTTTCATCGTGGTCTTCTCCTTGGTACAACTCGAATAAAAAGAAAAGAAATTTAGAGAAACACACTGAAATAATTTTGGACTTTTTGGTTTTCTTCAACAAGCAAGTAAAAGGGAAAAGCAAAAACGAGAAAAACTATTTACACGGGAAAGCTCCCAACAAGCAAAAGAAGAACAAGGAAATCTTTTTTGATTTTATTTTTAGTACTACAACTAAGCATGCATAGAAAGCAAATTACTACAACTAATTTTTTTGTTTTTCCTAAAGTTTTTCAAACACACAAGAAGAAAGCAGGAAAAGTAAATCTAAACATGGATGATATACAATGAAAAAGTGTGAACACCGACAGATAGAATGATATGCGAGCATGAATGTAATGTCGGTGGGAAACACATACTCCCCCAAGCTTAGGCTTTTGGCCTAAGTTGGTAATCTATCAATAGCCTGGAGGGTAGTAGGGATCCTGAGGAGCAGGCATCCACTCATCCCACTGCTGACGAGCGGGCATCCACTGATCCCACTATGGAGGTGCTTGTGCATCCTCTGCAGCAGCGTGAGCATTCTAGAAGGCGAGAATATCTGCAGGCATAATCCGGTATCCGCCCCTGGCAACAGAGTCAAACAAAGCAGGTGCAGGCAAGGGGATAACATCACGAGTGTCAACGTTATAGACCAAGTTATAAGGAATGGCAAGATCAGGACGATCATGTGCTAGAAAGTGATGGTGATCCATGGCTACACGGTCTAGGTAAACTGTGGTAAGAGGGACATCATGGGGGCGTATCTCAACCTCGAAGGGAGCTGCCAAATGAGTAGCAAAAATCCCACCATGTATTTACCCTGAGATTTATTAAGATGGAGGCAACGAGCCACAACAGCTCCCAAGCTATAAGTTTTGTCGCCCTCTATTGCACGACGTAAAACAGCAAGGTCTGGTGAACTAAGTGCACCCACCTTCTCCCTAGCAAGCAATCATTTGGTAATGAAATAAGCAAAGTAACGAACAACAGGAAAATGTAAGCCACCGATAGTGATGGCAGACACTCTCCTCTCATCACCCACTGTCAAAGTGCGACATAAATCCTCAAACTCAGCCAGCCTAGGCTCAGCCAAACTCCCATCGGACGGGATCATGCATATGTCACAAAATTCAGTAAGTGGTATCTGATAGTTTTCAACATATAAATTAAAGCTCACTTTAGGAGGATTATTTCTAGGAAAGAATGTAAAGCTTGGAACAAAGGCATTTGTGAGGATTTGGTGCTGGTCACACTCATCTGTGATGAAGTCGGTGAGACCGGCGTTGGCAATGAATTGCATGAACTCCTCATGAATTCCAGCTTCTTGTTGGAACGGGATGTGCGGCCATTCGCACGGCCGTACATCCGCCAACCTCCAAAGGTGGAGATCATTGTCAGAAGACTCCCCAATAACACCCTTGGATTTCTTCTTAGAGGCAAATTTCTTGAAGATATTCATGTCCGCGTACAATTTTTCCTATGAACAAAAATCTGAATTTTTAGTCCACAAATTGTTTCCAACAAAACTTCACAAAACTAATAGCAACTACTCATAGGGATACATAGAGGCCATAGCAAGTATTCAAACTACTTAGAACACTAAGAATTCAACATGCAAGCACATATACAACAGCATCGAGAGTAGCTATTTATTCAAAGTATAAACCACTAAAACAAAAACTAATTGGACAAATGATGGAGTCACATACCAAGCAACAAATCCCTGAAACAGGTTCAAAAATGGAGCTTCGAGCAAAGAGATCGAAAATGACAGCAAAATGAGCAAGAACTCGGGAGAGAGAGCAATGGGGATTTTTTCTGGTGGAGAGTGATGATGTGGGATGAAGAGGTAAGTGAGGGGGCCCACGTGGGGACCACAACCCCCCATGTGCGCCGGGGGGTGCTGGCGCGCCCTGGTGGGTTGTGCCCACTAGGCGCACCCCCTCTGGTTATTTTTGCACCAAAAATTCTTAAATATTCAGAAAAAATCGTATAAAATTTTTGGGTCATTTTTTTATTGCATGGAAAATTCAGAAAACACACAAAACATGGCATTTTATTTTATTTAACTAATAAAAACAGAGAATGAAAAGTAGGGACAGAAAGTAGAGCTTACTAAATTCATCAACTTCATACCGTTAAAAAATGATCCATTAATAAGGTTGATCAAGTCTTATTAACAACCACTTTCGATTAGCATGAAACCGAATAACTTTCGTAAATCACTAAGTTACCTCTATGGGGATTTGCATTTCCCAAACAATAAGCATTTCATATTTCTTTTTGACAGTAGGTAGAGGTATTTGAACACTTCCAATAGTGATTGTCGGAGATTTTTCAATAACATTAATACCATTCACTTGGAATTGTTTCTTTGGAAAGTGCACTGTATGCTCATTACCATTGATATGAAAAGTGACATTGCTTTTGTTGCAATCAATAACAGCCCCTGCAGTATTCAAGAAGGGTCTACCAAGGATAATCGACATGTTGTCGTCCTCGGGCATCTCAAGTATAACAAAGTCAGTCAAAATAGTAACGTTAGCAATAACAACGGGCACATCCTCACAGATACCGATGGGTATGGCAGTTGATTTGTCAGCCATTTGCAAAGATATATCAGTAGGTGTGAGTTTATTCAAGTCAAGTCTTTTATATAAAGAAAAAGGCATAACACTAACACCAACTCCTAAATCGCACAAAGCAGTTTTCACATAATTCTTTTTGATAGAGCAAGGTATAGTTGGTATTCCCGGATCTCCAAGTTTTTAGGTACTCCATCTTTAAAAGTATAATTAGCAACCATAGTGGAGATTTCAGCTTCCGATATTTTTATTTTATTTGTGATGATGTCTTTCATATACTTTGCATAAGGAGGCATTTTCAAGATATCAGTCAAGCGGGTTTGCAAAAAGACTGGTCTCAGCATTTCAGCAACACGTTCAAATTCTTCATCATCATTCTTTTTAGTTGACTTGGGTGGAAAAGGCATAGGTTTTTGAACCCACGGTTCTCTTTCTTTACCGTGTTTACTAGCCACAAAGTCTCTTTTATCATATCTTTTATTCTTAGGTTGTGGGTTATCAAGATCAACTGGTAGTTCTATCTCAACATCATTATCTGGTTCTTTATCATTTGGTTGAGTATCTTCATGAACCTCATCATTATCTTTTTCATTATCACTAGGTGAGTGTTCATTACCAGATAGAGTTTCAGCATCAGAGATAGAAGTTTCATTTTCATTATCAGGAGGTTTTTCTATTTCAGGTTCACTAGCAGCATGCAAAGTCCTATCATTTTTCTTTTTCCTTTTCTTTTTAGAAGGACTAGGTGCACTAGTGTTGTTTCTTTGTGAATCTTGTATAATTCTTTTCGGGTGTCCTTCAGGATAAAGTGATTCCTGAGTCATCTTACTGTTGGGGAATGCAGTAATTTCAAAAAAAATCCTACGCACACGCAAGATCCATCTAGGTGATGCATATCAACGAGAGGGGGAGAGTATGTCTACGTACCCTCGTAAACCGAAAGCGGAAGCGTTATGACAATACAGTTGATGTAGTCATACGTCTTCACGATCCGACCGATCGTAGCATCGAAGGTAGGACCCCTTCGCGATCTGCACCCGTTAATCTCGGTGACGTCCCATGATCTCTAGATCCAGCTAAGTTACCGACGCAGGGCTTTGCCTAAGTACTACAATGATATGACCGAGGTGGAAATCTGTGGAGGGGGGCACCGCACATGGCTAAACAATCAACTTGTGTGTCTATGGGGTGCCCCCTCCCCCGTATATAAAGGAGTGGAGGAGGGGAGGCCCGGCCCTTCTCATTGTGCGCCTAAGGGGGAGTCCAACTCCCGGTGGGAGTAGGATCCCCCCTTCCCTAGTTAGTTGGAGTAGGAGAATAAGGAAGGAGGAGAGAGGGAGAAGGCCCATAGACTCAATAAGGCCGCCTCCTCCTCTCTCCCACTAAGGCCCAATAAGGCCCATAGACTCCCCGCGGGGTTCCGGTAACCCCCCGGTACTTCGGTAAATGCCTAAACTCATCTGGAACCCTTCCAATGTCCAAACATAGCCTTCCAATATATCGATCTTTATGTCTCAACCATTTTGAGACTCCTCGTCATGTCTGTGATCACATCTGGGACTCCGAACTAACTTCGGTACATCAAAACACATAAACTCATAATACTGATCATCATCGAACGTTAAGCGTGTGGACCCTACAGGTTCGAGAACTATGTAGACAAGACCGAGACTCACTTCCGGTCAATAACCAATAGCGGAACCTGGATGCTCATATTGGTTCCTACACATTCTACAGAGATCTTTATCATTCAAACCGCATAACAACATACGTTGTTCCCTTTGTCATCGGTATGTTACTTGCCCGACATTCGTTCGTCGGTATCTCAATACCTAGTTCAATCTCATTACGTGCAAGTCTCTTTACTCGTTTAATAATGCATCATCTCGTGACTAACTCATTAGTCACATTGCTTGCAAGGCTTATAGTGATGTGCATTACCGAGAGGGCCCAGAGATACCTCTCTGACAATCGGAGTGACAAATCCTAATCTCAATCTATGCCAACTCAACAAACACCATTGGAGACACCTGTAGAGCATCTTTATAATCACCCAGTTACATTGTGATGTTTGATAGCACACTAAGTGTTCCTCCGGTATTCGGGAGTTGCATAATCTCATAGTCACAGGAACATGTATAAGTTATGAAGAAAGCAATAACAACAAACTAAATGATCATCGTGCTAAGCTAATGGATGGGTCAAGTCAATCACATAATTCTCTAATGATGTGATCCCATTAATCAAATGAAAACTCATGTCTATGGTTAGGAAACTTAACCATCTTTGATTAACGAGCTAGTCAAGTAGAGGCATACTAGTGACACTCAGTTTGTCTATGTATTCACACATGTACTAAGTTTCCAGTTAATACAATTCTAGCATGAATAATAAACATTTATCATGATATAAGGAAATATATATATATATATATATATATAACAACTTTATTATTGCCTCTAGGGCATATTTCCTTCACTTACCTCCTCTAGTTGCAACTCTAACAACAAAGTCATGCATATTATGATTCATTTCATCAAGTAATTCTCTTTGTGATTTAGCAACTTGTTATAATTGAGTTTGAACAATAGAAGCATGTTTTCCAACACTTCTAACATCATTTGATATTCTAAATAACAAGTCACTCAAGCGAGCAATCATATCAGAATCATATTTCAATTGTTTCATAACATTTGCATTGAAGTGATCTTGTTTTCTAATATAATTTTCAAACTCATAAAGGCATTGACTAGGATGCATATTGTGAGGATTATCATTTTCATTGAACTTCATAAGAGAATTTACCTCTACCACCTTAGGCGGCGGTGGTGTATTAAGCCCATGTATTTCTTCAATAGGAGGTAAATTTTAACATCCTCAGCTTTAATACCTTTTTCCTTCATAGATTTCTTTGCCTCTTGCATGTATTTAGGACTGAGATATAATATACCCCTCTTCTTCGGAGTGGGTTTAGGCGGTGGTTCAGGAATAGTCCAATCATCATAATTTTTAATCTGTTATTCAATAATTCTTCAGCTTGTCCAATAGTTCATTCCCTGAAAACACAACCAGCACAACTATCCAGGAAGTCCCTAGAAGCATCGGTTAGTCCATTATAGAAGATGTCAAGTATTTCATTTTTCTTCAGAGGATGATCAGGCAAAGCATGAAGTAACCGGCAAAGCCTCCCCCAAGCTTGTGGGAGACTCTATTATTTAGTTCGAACAAAGTTAAATATTTCCTGTAAGGCAGTTTATTTCATATGAGCAGGAAAATATTTTTCAGAGAAGTAATAAACCATATCATGGGGACTACGCACACAACCAGGAGCAAGAGTATTGTACCAAGCTTTAGCATCACCCTTTAACGAGAAAGGAAATACTTTGAGAATAAAGTAATAACGGGTTTTCACATCATGAGTAAAAAGGATGGCTATATCATTCAACTTAGTAAGATGTGCCACAACAGTTTTAGTTTCATAACCATGGAAAGGATCAGATTCAACCAAAGTAATTAACTCTGGGTTGACACCGAATTCATAATCCTTATCAGCAATACACAGAGGTGAAGTAGAAAACTTAGGATCATATTTCATTCTAGCATTCCGAGATTTTTCTTTATACTTGCATAGTAATTTCTCTAGATCGTCTCTATCATTGCGAGCAAGAATATCTCTAGTTTCTTCCTCACTCATAACATAACCTTCCGGTACCTTAGGCAATTCATATCTAGGAAGGCTAGTTCTAGCAGGTGTTTCAGGAGTTTCAGTTTCAAGTTCATCATCAGATTCAACAACATCATGTTGTATAACTCTAGCAATTTGTTTATCAAGAAAATCACCAAGTGGCACATCATCATCATCAAGCAAGGTACTAGTATCATCATAAGCATCATTCATAGTAGAAGTAGCATCATCAATAACTTGCAACATACCATAATTAATATCATGTGGTGTTTGCAAATTTACCCATAACAGAAGGTGAATCTAAAGCAGAACTGGATGGCAGTTCCTTACCTCCCCTCGTCTTTGAGGGATAAATCTTAGTCTTTGGATCCTTCAGATTCTTCATAGTGATAATATGATAATAATCCCAAGTTACTCAACAAATATTGCTATGCTCCCTGACAATGGCGCCAGAAAAAGGTCTTGATAACCCACAAGTATAGGGGATCGCAACAGTTTTCGAGGGTAGAGTATTCAACCCAAATTTATAGATTCGACACAAGGGGAGCCAAAGAATATTTGAAGGTATTAGCAGCTGAGTTGTCAATTCAACCACACCTGGAGATTACTTATCTGCAACAAGTAATCAGTAGAACAGTAGTATGATAGTTTTGATAGTAGTGATAGCAGCAATGGTAACAGTAACAGTGATAGCAGTAATTTTGTAGGAAGTGTAACAGTGATGATAGCAGTAGTAACGCAGCAAGATCAATATAAATAAATTCGTAGGTATTGGATCGGTGACTTGTTGGATGATATTCATCATGTGATAGTTATAACCTAGGGCGATACGACACTAGCTCTAGTTCATCGATATAATGTAGGCATGTATTCCGTAATACTCATACGTGTTTAATTAAAAGAACTTGCATGACATCTTTTGTCCTACCCTCCCGTGGCAGCGGGGTCCTGATGACCCACAAGTATAGGGGATCTATCATAGTCCTTTCGATAAGTAATAGTGTCGAACCCAACGAGGAGCAAAAGGAAATGACAAGCAGTTTCAGTAAGGTATTCTCTGCAAGCACTGAAATTATCGGTAACAGATAGTTTTGTGATAAGGTAATGTAGCGACCCGACCCGAATGGATCAAGTCTCTGTGCTTAAGTGTCATGCCTGGATCGGTATGCTGACACACACAATACTCGAGGATTTATAACAGAGGTAAATCACATGTAAAAGTAACGTAAATACTATTACCTCAATCCAAATAGCGGAAGTAACAACAAGGTTGTGGATTCCCATTAACACCAACGGCAAAGTTGAGTGTAGAAATCGTAACCCTAACGTATCACTTACTCGTCGTAAGATTCCTGCAACATGAGACGTTGCAGCCACAAGGGTCAGTACATTGAATGTACTGGCAAATTCACACCATAAAGAATGATGAACAATGGCTATCACTACATGCATATATGGCTGGTGGAAAAGCTCTATGGTTATATGTTTTTGCGAAAAGCCAATTTTTCCCTACTGCAAAGGAATACATTTTATTTAACTGTCAAGGTGGTTGTTAAACATTGAGAATGTAGACACCCTCTCAATCCCAATTAAGCATCATCATTAAAACCCCAACAAAATTATTTAAAGTCACATGATGAGATTCACATGATAATCCAAGTACTAGATACTCAAGACGTCCATAACCGGGGACACGGCTAATCATGATTAGTTTATACACTATGCAGAGGTTTGCGCACTTTTCCCCACAAGACTCAATCTCCTCCGTTGGGATTCTCGCACTACATGGTGTTTGAGAAACGGATGACCGAGACATAGTCTTTCAGACGCGCTAGCACCTTACGATCGGGTACACTGTTACACCTACTTTCCCCTACATCTGCTAGTCTACCACTGTAAGAGTTCGCACGACTTAATCAACTATGCTAGAGCCCATAGTAGCTTGCGGCTGCACATGGAAGTTTCTAGTATGAATAATCTCATGATCCCTTTGAGCCTGGGTGGCGGTCCATAAAGAAAAACAGGCAATCGCTGGAATAGCCAGGTGCCTAAACAGGCGATCACTGGAATACCCAGGTGCCTCAATCCACCTAGATGTGTATTTAAGTTGCCACCTTAAGTTGAACCATTAATTAACAATCTCACATCTGTCATGGATTTCACTCACCCAAACCACGTCTATGAGCATAGCATAGCTATATAAGAAATTCAGATAAGTAACTCCCAAGGGTTTTAATGTAACTCCCACATGTTAAAATCACATCCTAACCATGCAATGTTTGAGGATTGGAACTAATGCATAAAAACTGGGTGATAAAGGGGTATGATCAAAGTGTGAACTTGCCTGCAATGTTGATGAAGATGATTCGCACTCAAAACTCTTGATAGTTCAACTCGTCACACTCCAGTCAATCTATCGTAAGCAAGCAATAGTAACCACACATAAGCAATCACTCAAAGATCGAAGAGAACAAAGAAAACAATTCGAAAAACGTCAAAACCTAGCAGATAACTCTTGCAACATAAAACAATTTCTAACAGTACCAAGATTAAGTGAATTTGGCCTTATCAGAAAGTTTAGGTCAAGAGCTTCGATTTGCAAAAAGAATCAACTAAATCGGAGTTACGAAACTCAAGTTATATTCAAAAGAAGTTTGAATATGAATCTGAACAAAATTCGAAATTTGAAAATTTCAAAAGTTGATGTGACAGGTTCATTGGATAGGTGAAAACAAGACGAAGCTATAGGCGCTGGTTTCATCTAATTTGGATAAACGAGTGAAAAATTATGGCTATTTGAAAAATCAGGGCCAAGCTGTTTTACGAAAGAAAAATAGCTACGGTTAAGGTCTAACGTATAAATACGTAGACTAATTGATAATCTAATTATTCTATCGTATTAGTCTAAAAATAATAAACTACGGAAGTATAAGAAGAAAAGAAACAAAGAAAGATACCTTTATAAGGCAGAGAAAAGACGATTTTGGAGAGAAGAGACAATTTCCAGAAGTCCCGCCGGAGAAAAATAATAATTTTTCTTTAGTGAATCTAGTCAAACCAAAATATTGATTTAACCCGAATCAGATGATTTTTGAAGGCTCTATGGGTCTATATTTATTGGTGGAAAAGAGGCTTAGAGGTTAAAGGCTAGACAATATGGGACTAAACGTAGATGAAAATATACGAAACAGAGATGGGAGGTGCGCCATGGGCCAAAAGGCCTTTAGGCGGTTCGGCCGGCCGCACACACTGTAATTTTTTTGAGCAATAGAAAAGAAAAGAAAAAATATGGGTAAGGAATATGGCCGGCTGGGCCTGTCCCATATAGGATAAAGAAAAAGAAAAGATGGGGCGCCCGTTGGTAGTATGATGCGCACATGGGCGACAGTTAGTTTCAGGCGCGCGCACAGTTTTTGTTATTTGTTTTTTTAGAACAGAAAGCGATAAACTGAAAAACGAAAATAAAACTAAAACTCTATATAGGCATATTATATATCAAAATTTTCAAAAAAAGATTTTCTACAAGATGAACATTTTCCTAGCATTAAATAAAATTCACACAAATTCAGATAATTCAAAGAGTGCTACTGGTCTAATAAAATCCAATAAAAATCATTATAAAAATACCAAAATTAATTCAAATTTATTTCTCTCCAAATTTCTGATGTAGGGAATGATGTTACCCTATTTTCCGTATATTTTATTTTTGGAGAAAAATAATTTGAATAAAACCCAAATAACTCCAAATTGAAAATAATTTCAAAAGGATTTTAAATTTTGATCCTTCTAAACTCCCAACTCATATTTCATATAATTTGAAGAAGTCATTTTATCTTCTCTCATGAAAATCATTGAGTTGCTTGAAGTTTCTGAATTAAAAATATTTCCAAATGAAATTCAAATCTTTTCAAAACCCTTTTCATTTATTTAAATGAAAGAAGTCATATCATCTTCTCTCGAGGGTTTTGTATTTGAAAAGAATTTGAATTCACGGAGATCATAAATACAAAAATGGAAGTTTGGGAAAGTCCTTTTATTCCCTCTCATTTAACTTTCAAAAAGTTCGAATTCACTCACTTTCAGTCAATCAATCAAACAATCAATCAAATCTATCTATTTAATATAACATTCCAAAATTTAGAATTTTGGGATGTTACAAGTAATTTGTAACGAGTAACAAGTAACAAAAGTAAACAAGGTGCAGCAAGGTGGCCCAATCCTTTTTGTAGCAAAGGACAAGCATGGACAAACTCTTATATAAAGAAAAGCGCTCCCGAGGACACATGGGAATTATCGTCGAGCTAGTTTTCATCATGCTCATATGACTCGCGTTCGTTACTTTGATAATTTGATATGTGGGTGGACCGGTCCTTGAGTACTGCCCTTCCTTGAACAAGAATCCCACTTATGATTAACCCCCCTCAGAAGCATCCGCAACTACGAAAGAAGAATTAAGGTAAACCTAACCATAGCATGAAACATATGGATCCAAATCAGCCCCTTACGAAGCAATGCATAAACTAGGGTTTAAGCTTCTGTCACTCTAGCAACCCATCATCTACTTATTACTTCCCAATGCCTTCCCCTAGGCCCAAACAATGGTGAAGTGCCATGTAGTCGACGTTCACATAACACCACTAGAGGAAAGATAACATACATCTCATCAAAATATCGAACGAATACTAAATTCACATGACTACTTATAACAAGACTTCTCCCATGTCCTCAAACATAACTACTCACAAATCATGTTCATGTTCATAATTAGAGGGGTATTAATATGCATAAATGATCTGAACATATAATCTTCCACTGAATAAACCAACTAGCTTCAACTACAAGGAGTAATCAACACTACTAGCAACCCACAGGTACCAATCTGAGGTTTTGTGACAAAGATCAGATACAAGAGATGAACTAGGGTTTGAGAAGAGATGGTGCTGGTGAAGAATTTGATGGATATTGACCCCCTCCCGATGAGAGGATCGATGGTGATGACGATGCTGATGATTTCCCCCTCTCGGAGGGATGTTTCCCCGGCAAAACAGCTCCGCCGGAGCCCTAGATTGGTTCCGCCTCGAGATGGAGACGCTTCGTCCCAAAAACTTTCTTCTTATTTTTTTCAGGGCAAAAGACACCTTATACCAGAAGATGGGCATTAGAGGCCTCCTAGGTGGCCCACAGGGCAGGGGGCGCGCCCAGGGGTAGGGCGCGCCCTCCACCCTCGTGGACGGTGGCTACCCCCCTGTGGTGCTTTCTTCACCCAATATTTTTAATATATTCCAAAACTAACTTTCGTGGAGTTTCTGGACTTTTGGAGTTGTGCAGAATAGGTCTCTAATATTTGCTCCTTTTCCAGCCCAGAATTCCAGCTGCCGGCATTCTCCCTCTTCATGTAAACCTTGTAAAATAAGAGAGAAAAGGCATAAGTATTGTGACATAATGTGTAATAATAGCCCATAATGCAATAAATATCGATATAAAAGCATGATGCAAAATGGAGATATCAACTACCCCAAGCTTAGACCTCGCTTGTTCTCAAGCGGAAGCCGATATCGAAAAATATGTCCACATGTTTAGAGATAGAGGTGTCGATAAAATAAAATACGGACATGAGGGCATCATGATCATTCTTAGGATAGAAACATATATATATGTATATATATAGTCATATGGTTTCTTATGCTAAAGTAACAATCCATTCACAATGTAAAGTATGAATCATAAACTTCATTGAAAACTAGCAGACTATAATCTCAGTCATTGAGGCAATTGCAATTTATCATAACACGGAAAGAGTCAATATAAGAGCTTTTCAGCAAGTCCACATACTCAACCATCATTTAGTATTTCACAATTGCTAACACTCACGCAATACTTATGAATATGAAGTTTTAATTGGACACAAAGAAAGATAGGGGCTTATAGTTTTGCCTCCCAACCTTTTACCTCAAGGGTAATGTCAACAATAATGATTTATGAATACCCACATCCAATTAGCTATATATATCTGGATCCTTCCAACACATAGTGCTTGCCAAAGGATAAAGTGTAAAAAGGACAGGTGAAGACCACCATGACTCTTGTATAAAGTATAAGTCAAAAATAAAAGATAGGCCCTTCCCAGAGGGAAGCAGAGGTTGTCATGTGCTTTTACGGTTTGATGCACAAAATCTTAATGCAAAAGAACGTCACTTTATATTGCCACTTATGATAGGGACCTTTATTATGCAGTCCGTCGCTTTTATTTCTTCCATATCACAAGCTCGTATAAAGCTTATTTTCTCCACACTAATAGATCATACATATTTAGAGAGCAATTTTTATTGCTTGTAACAATGATAACTTACTTGAAGGATCTTACTCAATCCATAGGTATATATGGTGGACTCTCATGGCAAAACTGGGTTTATGGATATTTGGAAGCACAAGTAGTGTCTCTACTGGTGCAAAGAATTTGGCTAGCATGAGGGGAAAGGCAAGCTCAACATGTTGGATGATCCATGACAATATAATTTATTTCGGATATAAGAAACATAACCCATTACGTTGTCTTCCTTATCCAACATCAACTTTTTAGCATGTCATATTTTAATGAGCGCTCACAATCATAAAAGATGTCCAAGATAGTATATTTGTATGTGAAAACCTCTCTTTCTTTATTACTTCCAATTAGTTGCAACGATGACCAAAACTATGTTTGTTAACTCCCAACAACTTTTATTCATCATACTCTTTATATGTGAAGTCATTACTCTCCATAAGATCAATATGATCTCTTTATTTCTTTTTATTCTTTCTTTTTACTTTTATTCCCTCAAGATCATAGCAAGATAACCAAGCCCTCGACTCAAGACTAATCTTTATTATATATAGCTCACGGACTCGATTACATTGATAAGGATCAACACAAAAATTCAAAGCTAGATCATACTAAACTTTATTCTACTAGATCAAGATATAACCAAAAGGATCGAACTAAGAAAAACAGTAAAGATAGAAGTGTGATGGTGATACGATACGAGGGCACCTCCCCCAAGCTTGGCAGTTGCCAACGGGAGTGCCCATACCCATGTGTTTATGTCTCTTTCTTCGGAGGTGGTGATGATGGAGTTGTTGATGATGTCGTGTCACACATCGAGCGTAGGAGATTCTCCAATTTGCGAATAATTCCCTTGAGTGCGGTGATGTATTCTTGCAACAAAATATTTTCACGAGTGAGATACTTGTTTTGCATCTGAACTATTTCAATCATCTTGAAAGCTTCTATTTCAGTAGGGGTAAGATGGTTATAGTAAGGTTGAAGGATGTCTTCTTCTTCTGGTCCCGGAGCTTGATCCTCTATGGCCCTCTTAATCCTATCACCCTTGTTTATCTCCCCAAATTCTTATCTCTTCTACTCTATATTCATTAGCCAAGCATCGTTGCCCGCGTTGTTGGAGGAGAGGGGGACGACATGATTCCTGGCCTTGAAAACTCTGGAAGAAAATAGCTTGGAACAAAAACAGGAGATATTTGCGTGGTACGATGGTCAAAACCTTCAAGAGATTATATAATGAATTTTTACCGACCAAAAGAAGGATCGTGCAAGAAAATGGAGTCTGGAGGGCACACGAGGTGTCCACGAGTCAGGGGGCGCACCTAGGGGGGTAGGGCGCACCCTCCACCCTCGTGGATGCCTCATGTCCCTTTCGGACTACTTCTTATTTTCCTATTTTCTTAAATATTCCAAAACAGAGAAAAATTGCTATTAGAACGGTTTTGGAGTCAATTTACTTAGACCACATACCTATTCCTTTTTGGAGTCTGAAATGTTCTGGAAAGTGTCCCTTATGTACTCCTCCGGGGTTACAGTATCAATAACATTGGTTTCAACATTTATGCGATTACCTGAGATATAATGTTTGATTCTTTGACCGTTCACCGCCTTAGGATTTGTGCCTTCGAAGTTGTTGATTTTTAGGGAACCGGAATGATAGACCTCCTCGATAACGTAAGGACCTTCCCATTTAGAGAGGAGTTTTCCTGCAAAAAATCTTAAATGAGAGTTGTATAACAAAACATAATCACCAACATTAAACTCATGCTTTTATATCCTTTTGTCATGCCATCTTTTAACTTTTTCTTTAAACAATTTGGCATTCTCATAGGCGTGGGTTCTCCACTCACCAAGTGAGCTAATGTCAAATAGTCTCTTCTCACCGGCAGGTTTCAAATCATAAATGAGCTCTTCAATGGCCCAATATGCCTTATGTTCTAGTTCGAGAGGTAAGTGACATGCTTTTCCATAAACCATTTTATACGGAGATATACCCATAGGATTTTTATATGCAGTTCTATAGGCCCATAATGCATCATCAAGTTTCTTGGACCAATTCTTTCTAGATCTATTAACAATCTTTTGCAAAATTAATTTAAGCTCTCTATTACTCAGTTCTACTTTACCACTAGATTGTGGGTGGTATGGAGATGCAATTCTATGATTAACATCATACTTAGCAAGCATTCTACGAAAGGCACCATGAATAAAATGTGAACCACCATCAGTCATTAAGTATCTAGGGACTCCAAACCTCGGAAAAATAACTTCTTTAAGCATCTTAATAGAGGTGTTATGATCAACACTACTAGTTGGAATAGCTTCCACCCACTTAGTAACGTAATCAACAACTACAATATGTGTATACCCATTAGAGGAAGGAAACAGTCCCATATAATCAAAGCCCCAAACATCAAATGGTTCAATAACAAGTGAATAGTTCATATGCATTTCTTGACGTCTACTAATATTACCAATTCTTTGACATTCATCACAAGACAAGACAAACTTACGGGCATCTTTGAAAAGAGTAGGCCAATAAAAACCGGATTGCAATACCTTATGTGCAGTTCTATCTCCAGCGCGGTGTCCTCCATAAGCCTCGGAGTGACACTTGCATAGGATTTATTCCTGTTCATGCTCAGGTACACAATGTCTAATAATACCATCTACTCCTTCTTTATAAAGATGTGGGTCATCCCAAAAGTAATTTCTCAAATCATAGAAGAACTTTTTCTTTTGCTGGTATGTGAAACTTTAATGTCCCCCGCCGCATACTAAAGCTCCTAAGATTGGGCCGATGATGCCATGGCCGCATACTCATGGGCCAGTTCGGACAACCCCCGCCGCATACAAGGAAGACTCCACAAGACTTGGCGCCCAAGACAAGGACTCCTCTAAACCCTAGGCCTACGATGCATATATAAACCGAGGCCAGGCTAGTCAATAGAGTAGGCCAATAACAACTTTTTATTTTTCTTTTGCCTCTAGAAGCTTTAGTATTTCATTTCTTACCACTTCTTTCATCTTAGGATTTAACCGTTGACGGTGTCCTGGACTAGGGGGTACTCACCATGTCATCTCCTGATCAGTTAGATTGGGCCGATGATGCCATGGCCGCATACTCATGGGCCAGTTCGGACAACCCCCGCCGCATACAAGGAAGACTCCACAAGACTTGGCGCCCAAGACAAGGACTCCTCTAAACCCTAGGCCTACGGTGCATATATAATCGAGGCCAGGCTAGTCAATAGACAATATCTCATATTCATTACCATCTCATGGTAGACACATGTACTCTGTACTATCCCCATATGATTACAATCAAAAGCAGGACGTAGGGTTTTACCTCCATCAAGAGGGCCCGAACCTGGGTAAAATCTGTGTCCATGTTACCATCGCTCCAAGACGCCTAGCTTAGGACCCCTACTACGAGATCCGCCGGTTTTGACACTGACATTGGTGCTTTCATTGAGAGCCTGCTGGGTGTTCGTCGCGGATCGATGGGATGACCAGGTGATATTCTTCTGATTAGATCGTTCTGTGATGAATAATTTATTTTGAGCTATGTTGCTGGTCTACACTAATTATGGCGCCACCGTTCCCTGATGGTCTGGTCATGGACGTGTTGTGGCCGACTGGCCGTGAAGCGTACATGAGCACCAGCCGAATACTAGTCCAACTAGTGGCCAAATCGGAGATGATCGGCCGCTACCTTTTTTCCTCCATCGGCCGAAGTCCCAGGCCAAGTCCCCTGGCCGATTTCCTGCTGCTAGTAGTGTTCCCGTAGAAAGAGAATCTACACCATGTGAAGCATCAAGGAATTTATTCAATTTGTTAATTGGTATTATTAGTATAAGTGCAACACGGTCTTCGAGATCTAATCAATGTGTAGTATGCCTTAGCTTAGCTTTTCGAATTCACGTGAAGGCCAAATCTAATGCTTGATTTTTTTGATTCTTCGTCAATTTCCACTGTAATTTCTCCTGGAGGATGGTCTGGTTTAATACTAGGTCACCTAGGATCTTGAAGAATTTCCTCTTCGGTCTGCTACGTGCAAAGTAATTTCAGGTCGACCTTCGCCGACATCGTCGTACCATGAGGCCATCACGCCATCGAGCTAGTGTCAGCGCTCAGGCCATATTTACCAAACCTTTTTTCGCATAAATTAATTATGCACCCTTTTTTTCACTATTACTATTTCTTGGTTGCACTACTTTGTGTGTGCAGGCAATCTATTTAGGTTGGGCCGCGCCAACACCTGCGCACATCCCTTTGTCAGCGTTACCACGCGACCGCTTCACCGGGCCGACCTTGATGCTCAGGCCATATCTCTTTCATTATTTACTTCACTTATATTAATTAAGTAGAAGAATTTCTTTAATATACATTATTATCTGTCAATACTTTTGGTTGGCACTATTTTATCTGTGCAGCCAATCGACTTAGACTGAGCCGCGCTGTCGCCTCCGTCGACCAAATTGTGTTGTCACCTTGGCGCGCTGCCCTTTGTTGGCTACCCCGCGTCATCGCTTCGCTAACCTAGCTACTCAGCCGGAGATTCCGGTGTCACCTGTCGACCTGCTCCATCACCGCGGCTGGACTGGGGGCTTCACCTTTTCGGAGTGGCGAACTCTCTGCTCGGCCACCTCGGGACCAGCCTGGGGGCTGGAACCTTGCCCCGCATCAAGCTCGGACCGCGTCATCAATGCCGAACACATTAACCAGCTAAGTCGCTTTCATGCTCAAAGTTTTTAATTTTGTTCGTTTCGACCAAGCATTATACCTTTTTGGTAAAAAGTTATATGTGAAAAACATCCTTGTCAAAACTTTGTTTGTGACGCACAAATTCAAATACCCCGTTTACTTGGGGGCTTCCTTCATGAAGCTTTTCCTCTTGCATATGATTATACTTGTACGGCTTCATTCCTTGTTCATGTATTACGCCACAATATGCACCATATTGACTTAAGTGTTCTGCAAGCTGGGTTGCCTGGCTCCTGTGCTTATCCCTACGCTCCCGATTGTTCGGCTAGGGAGTAAAGGGAGCACCTCTGCGATTGTCACGACCGGGTCATCCAAGCTCTGACCTCAGACTGGGTGAAGCCGAAAGCTAGCGCTCTTATTGTTTTCAATCATGGTCGGCACACAACGGAACTCACGAGTACAAAAAATCTATTGTACAAGTCTCATAGTAATAATGAGCACCGAAGAAAGGTATATGTGGGGGTACTATTTTCTTCGAAGATGCTTCTTACACTTCGTCAGTAATATAGCATAAGTTCCTTGAGCGCGCTTTGTCTGTTACAGCCTTATGGCCTGATTGCCTGGTCATCAGAAACACCGTCGATACTCTCGACAGGTGGAGTACATGACACTTTTCGGCCCTTGGCCGAAGAGGGAGAAGCCGACGGTCGATTAAGACGCGTTTAAAGTTTGGGTGAACACAGATATGATATAAGTACTTCGGTACATACAATCATTTTACATAAAATTCTTTTACCCAAGTCACTTGGGGGCTCTTAAAATTTATATGAGTTGCTTTATAGTAAATGTGTTTTCTTCTTGGTCGTTGCAAAGTCTTTTTCTACCGCTCCTTTTTCGACTCGAGTTTATGGTCAATAGCCGGATAGCCTGTCTTCTCTCTGAAAGCCACTTGAGTTTAGTTTGCTAAACTGACCTCGGAGAAGTACTCCGCCTTTGGGATAAGGAGCTTGAAGCCATAGGCTGACCTGCGTGAAGTCTTGAGATCGGATGTGTCATGTTAAAGCACGACAGAAGCACAATTTTTCTTCTTCCAATTTTCGGATTGGCACCGGACACTTGATCTTGTTCAGACATCAAGTTTTTACTGACGTTTTTTGGTTTTCCAAGCTTATGGCACTTTCAAACTATTTGTGTGTTTTCAGCACAAGTCTCGCAGTGCAACGCCCGACACCTTTAGAGATTTGGCAAAGACATTCCCGGATATTGCTATATATGCATCGGTTTCAAATTGTGTCTTCGGTCAATAGTTGGGTTGCCTGGCTCCTACGCTTGCCTCCTACGTTCCGCTTTGTTCGGCTAGGTGTGCAAAGGGAGAACCACTGCGATTGTGCTTCCAACTCACCTGGTTAAGCACCTCAGTGGAGAAAGCCGAAAACTGACTGTCACAATAAGCGTAAACTGGTCAGTGATCCGATGACTGTGTTAAATGACGGGCCATTCATAACATTGGCCGAAGTGTTTACGGCTTGACCTCGACTATCGCCGAACACTACCGGGGGCTAGTAACTGGCCTCCCAAACTAAATCCTCAATATTTTGCTCTTACATTAGAGATGAGGTTTCATGATCATGCTTAGCATGACAACCCAAAGAAAGGAACCGATAGCGGGACTATTTTTCTTTGGAAGACATTTCTTATGTTAAAGAGTAATATAATATATCTCTCTGCATACCTTTGTTTATAAAACCGTATGGCCGGATTGCCTTGTTTGTCGTAAATCTTTGCCCTTGTAAAGGCTTTATAAAGTAGGACAAACACTCCTCGGCTACTGGCCAAGGAGGTGGAAGCCGATGGTCGGTCAACAAAGTTTTGTACAATGCAGATCCGAGCATTGATGATGAAAAGTATTTGGATACATAGAATCATTACACATAATTTGTGATTTTACTTTGGATATCGATCCTTAATTTGGCCACCCGTCCCCACATTAAGGCTCGAGGGCTACTGGGCTTCATGCTTATTATTTACAAATATTAAAGGGGTACATCGATCTCCTGATCTGGTGTTGCCACCCGACCAGTGTCTTGGGGGCTACTGCATTGACAATCCAATGCAGAAAATTTAAAGTGCAATATAATTTTCGAGGAGATTATTATCCTCAGGTTGGTCGGCCGCACCCAACCTGAGTCTCGAGGACTTTGCAGACCGCATTTCTATTCCTAAATATGCTGCCGAGCTGGGAATTGATCCTCAGGCTGATTTTATGAATCGACCTAAGTCTCAGGGGCTATTAGGGTCAGCGGTTTGATTTTTTCATTCAGGTACATCCCGGATATTAGGCCAACACGCACCTTGAGGGCTACTGGTTATACATCTCAGCAGAGATTACATTGCACAATTTGAGATTAAATTCATAAAAATCAGCCCATCGATGAGGTGGTGTACTACCTCGGATACAGTCCGTGGTTGGTGCTCGACTACAATAGACACCCCGGAAGCAGTCCGGCATAAAGCTCGGACGCCAGTGGTTGGCTCCGTAGAGGGCATCTCTGGCATTAAACTCAGCTAAACTCCTTCGACTTTTTTGAGCCAAGGTGATCTATGACACCTCGGATATAGTCCGGCATTGGAGCTCGGATACTCTCCAGCGTTGGAGTTTGGATTCAGTCCGGCGTTGGAGCTGAGATACAGTCCGGCGTTGGTGCTTGGCTGAAAAAGATACCTCAAATGCAGTCCGGCGTTGGTGCTCTAATGCAAGAGGACGCCGCCGCACGGGGACAACTTCAAACCCGAGGTGGGCATGAAAATAACAAGGCATTGATAAAGGCCAGAAACTTAAAGGGGATCCTCGGGTACCCGACGTGTAAACTCTTCGGATGCACTTTGGCGATCCTCAAGATCAAAGATGGGAAGATTTGTTGAACCAGTTTCCAAGACCAACGACCGAAGATGAAGAACGGTTTGGAAGAATCGAGGAGCGTCCCCAACTTGAAGACCGGTTCAGGGGGCTACTGACGGTGTCCTGGACTAGGGGGTACTCACCACGTCGTCTCCTGATCAGTTAGCTTGGGCCGATGACCCCATGGGATCATGGGCCAGTTCGGACAACCCCTGTCGCATACAAGGAAGACTCCACAAGACTTGGCGCCTGAGGGAGTCCTGGATTAGGGGGTGTTCGGATAGCCGGACTATACCTTCAGCCGGACTCTTGGACTATGAAGATACAAGATTGAAGACTCCGTCCCGTGTCCGGAAGGGACTTTCCTTGGCGTGGAAGGCAAGCTTGGCGATACGGATATGAAGATCTCCTACCATTGTAACCGACTTTGTGTAACCCTAACCCTCTCCGGTGTCTATATAAACCGGAGGGTTTTAGTCCATAGGACAACATACACATCAACAATCATACCATAGGCTAGCTTCTAGGGTTTAGCCTCCTCGATCTCGTGGTAGATCTACTCTTGTACTACCCATATCATCAATATTAATCAAGCAGGACGTAGGGTTTTACCTCCATCGAGAGGGCCCGAACCTGGGTAAAACTTCGTGTCCCTTGTCTCCTGTTACCATCCGGCCTAGACGCATAGTTCGGGACCCCCTACCTGAGATCCGCCGGTTTTGACACCGACATTGGTGCTTTCATTGAGAGTTCCTCCGTGTCGTCGTCGTCAGGCTCGATGGCTCCTACGATCATCGATAGCGATGCAGTCCGGGGTGAGACCTTCCTCCCCGGATGGATCTTCGTCTTCAGCGGCTTCGCACTACGGGCCAATTCGCTTGGCCGTATGGAGCAGATCGAAAGCTACGCCCCTGGTCGTCAGGTCAGATTTGGAAGTTTAAACTACACGGCTGACATCCGTGGGGACTTGATCTTCGACGGATTCGAGCCACTCCCGAGCGCGCCGCACTATCACGACAAGCATGGTCTAGCTCTGCCGCCGAACAGTGCCCTGGAGGCTGCACCCGCATCGGCTTCGACTCTTAATTCGGAGCCAACCGCGCCGATCGAGGAGGGGTGATTGGACGCCGCCTCGGGGGCTGCGATCCCAACGGCGATTGAGCCGAACACCAGCCCCGCACTCCGCAAGGCTCCTGATTCCAAGGAGTCGGACTCCTCTCTGGACTCCGAACCATTCGCGCCTCTGCCAATCGAATCCGATTGGGCGCCGATCATGGAGTTTATTGCCATGGGCATCTTTCAGCACTCGCCCTTTGGCGATATTATAAAATCACTAAAGTCTCTCTCTTTATCAGGAGAGCCCTGGCCGGACTACGGTCAGCGATATCGGGATGCAGACGATGAAAAAATTCAAAGCCCACCCACCACCCACTTTGTAGCCACTGTCGACGATTTAACCGACATGCTCGACTTTGACTCCGAAGACATCGACGGTATGGACGCCGATGAAGGAGATGATGAAGAACCAGCGCCTATTGGGCCTTGGAACGCCACCTCGTCATATGATGTATACATGGTGGACACACCAAAAGATGACGACGAGGAGCGGAAGGACGCACCGAAGGCTTGTTCCCTCGAAAAGCAGTCAAAGCAGCGACGCAAACGCCGCCCCAAATCCCGCCTCGACAGAAATAGCGATCACGCAGACCTAGCGCTGGAGCAGGGCGAATCGCTGCCGGACAACGGCAATCCAGATAATCAAACCGAACAAACAAATCCTATCAAGGATAATGGTCCGGACGACATAACGCCGGACAAACACCCGGAGTAACAGACTGCCCGTAAAAGGTTTGTTGCCACCGCGAGGAGCCTGAAAAAACAGAAAGAAAGGCTCAAGACCGCGCAAGACACACTCCAATTCAGATGGAGTAAAATACTCAGCACTGCAGCAAGGTACGGCGACAATCGCCCTTCCAAAAGCTACCCAAAGCGGAAGCTGCTACCCGAATTCGATGAGGAGGCCTCAGAACCCCCACAACCAAATATAAAAGCAGCCAATTGGTCGGATAGACGACCCCTCTACCAACATAGAGCGGCATACAACGCCGCTCACAATACAATACGCGACCCATGCGAGGGCTCGCACCCAAAGGACGGCGCAACCAGATCCATCTATGGACCACACAAGCGCGCCCCAACATACAATGCAACACAACAAACATCCGAACAACGCGGTACACCCAGCTACAGGGGTGCCGCACACCCCCTATGTTTCACCGATGAGGTGCTGGACCACGAATTTCCAGAGGGATTCAAGCCCGTAAGCATAGAGGCATACGACAGAACAACAGACCCTGGGGTCTGGATTGAGGACTACATCCTTCATATCCATATGGCTCGAGGATATGATCTCCACGCCATCAAGTACCTACCCCTCAAGCTCAAAGGGCTAGCTCGTCACTGGCTCAAAGGCCTCCCCGAAAGCTCCATCGGAAGTTGGGAAGAGCTCGAAGATGCCTTTCGGGAAAATTTTCAAGGGACTTATGTCCGACCTCCGAATGCGGACGATTTGAGTCATATAACTCAACAGCCCGGAGAGTCAGCCCGAAAGCTTTGGAACATGTTTCTTACTAAAAAGAACCAGATTGTTGACTGTCCAGACGCCGAAGCCTTAGCGGCTTTCAAGCATAGCGTCCGTGACGAATGGCTCGCTAGACACCTCGGCCAAAATAAGCTGAGAACGATGGCCGCATTAACAAACCTCATGACCCGCTTTTGCGTGGGAGAGGACAGCTGGTTAGCCAGATGCAGCACCAGCGACCCTAGTACATCTGAAGTTAGAGACGGAAACGGGAAATCATGGCGCAACGGCAATAACGAACGCCGGAATAAAGAAGACAACACGAAGGGCACGACAGTAAATGCCAGATTCAAAAGCTCTCGGCCAGTACAAAAGCCGCCCCCTAAAGGCACCAGGGATGAATTGTCCAGCCTCAACAAAATTCTGGACCAAGTATGTTAGATCCATAGTACCCCTGGTAAACCTGCTAATCATACCCACATAGAATGTTGGGTCTTCAAGCAGTCCGGCAAGCTCAACGCTGTACATAAGGGGGAGGATACACCAAGTGAAGACGAGGACGAGCCCCCCAAGCAAGACACGGGGGAGCAAAAGCAATTTCCACCAGAAGTTAAAACAGTAAACGTGTTACACGTAATCAAGGGAAAAAACAAGGCGGCACTCCCAGGAAAGTATACCCAAGTGCTTGTCACCATGAAGTCCTGCCACTGGTCATCTCAACCGATCACTTTCGACCATCGCGATTACTCAGCAAGTATCCGACACGCAGGACGGGCTGCCCTGGTGTTAGACCCAGTAATTGGCGGATATCACTTCACAAGGGTCTTGATGGACGGCGGCAGTAGCCTAAACCTAATATATCAGGATACAATCCGCGGGATGGGGTTAGACCCAACAAAAATTCGCCATAGAAATACTACCTTTAAAGGAGTCATGCCAGGCCCAGGGCTTCATTGTACGGGCTCCCACCTACTACAAGTCACATTCGGCTCCTTCGATAACTTTCGTCGCGAGCATTTAACTTTCCACATCGCTCTGTTTCAAAGTGGCTATCAAGCACTGCTCAGACGCGAAGCTTTCGCTCGCTTTAACGCAATACCACACTACGCCTCCCTCACACTCAAGATGCCTGGTCCACGTGGCATCATCATAGTGCACGCTAATATCAAGCGATCTCTACGCGCCGAAGAGAGTGAGGCTGCCTTGGCCGCCGCACACTAAAGGCGCCCGGACAAGCGAAAGAATCCAATAGGTCATCAAGACCTCATATACAACTAATCAAGTCCGTCGCCGCTATTTATACAGAAATAAATGGTCACACCCCTATTTGTCAATACAAGGGGCTCAACGCGCGCAGACAAGTGACAATTTCTTATCATCTTGAATTATACATGGTTTCTTTGAAAACTATCCTTTTGCACGACAACTTTTTCACTTAACTTCCTCTCTTTTACAAATGATCATCGTGCTACACCCATCCAGGATACGGCACAATGGAGACACAGGCGCAGACGTGCAGTAGGGACCCGCTCCAAGGATTCTTTTTAGATTAAGACCCTGCGTAAATCTTTTTTATTGTCTCTTGTTGATACATATCCACCGTTGAGAAGGATGCTGACGTCTTGGCATGTGGCCACGCCAGAACAATGCACGTGCCTGGACACACGGGGCTTCTTACAAAGGCCACTATTAAGGCCTGGTTTATACCACAAAGACCGAATACCTTAGGGAGTGTTCGGCGTCGCGAGTTTGGCCCTATATGCATCAGCTCCGAATCATTGTCTTTGGTCAAATGTTGGGTTTGCCCGGCTCCTGTGTTTTGGTGCCTTACGTTCTGCCTTGCCAGCTAAGGTAGCACCAGGAGAACTGCTGCGATTGTGCCCTAGTTCATCCGGACGAGCACCTCAGTAGAGAAAGCCAAAAACTGACTGTCATGATATAGCGTGAGACTGGTCAACCACTCGATGACCTGTGGGAATGTTAGAATTCCTTCGCCTTAACGAAGGGCCGTTTCCCGGCCAGGCATGTATGCACCCCGAGTTCAGGAGAGTGCGGAGCCACTAGGGTCTATCTAGTAGCCCCACTGTCAAACTCCTATGGCTAAGTGAAAGTGCTAAAGCATTATAGTCCGGTGGCCTCGCTCGCTCCGCTATCACCTCCTTAATAGGACCAAGATGTTGGGTTAAGTGTGAATGCGTGTTTTTACGAGCACCTCCGCATCATATGCGTGAGGGTTTAAGCCGACGGCTGCAATCTTTCAGGTTATACACACGTATACATAAACGGCCGCCCAGGAGGCATCATATTACTTTCAGGCAAAAGTATAAAAATAGCCTTATAAAAATTTATAAAAGCACTTCTCTTACAATGAGATTACATATCACTCAAACATAATATTTTTTGAGCACTGGGTCTCTATCAGACGGGCACCCTCAAGAACTTCTTCAAAGTAGTGCTCGGCAGCCTTTCGACTTATAGCCGAATCCCGCGCTGCAACATTGGTAGCATCCATCTCCACCCAATATGCCTTAACACGGGCAAAGCCATCCGTGCACCCTCTATGCACGCCGACCTCCTCATCATCGCATCAATACGCGGCACCACGTCAAGGACCTGCTGCACCAAGCTGAAATAACTGTTCGGTTTTGGCCTTCCCGGCCATAGCTGATCCACAACAGACCTCATAGAGAGTCCGGACAACCTATTTAGTTCGGCCCACTCGGCTAATTGGTCAGTCAATGAAAGTGGACGCTCGTGAGAATGGAATTGCCTCCAAAACAGCTGGTCTACTCCACGGTCCGTCTGACCCTGGAAGTACTTGGCCGCATCGGCAGCGCTCGCTGCCAAATCCATATACGCATCCTCCGAACTCCACAGCCGATCCAGAGGGGCATACCGTGGATCTCCGAATTTCCTCCGCAACATAAAGGATTTTCCAGCTACAATATCCCCGGCTTCCCGCAGCTCCTCCTTATTTGCCCTCATAGCAGAGCGGAGATCCTTTTTTGTCGCAGCGGCCTTCTCAAGGTCCGATGCCTTCGCTTGATTTTCCTTTTCAAGAACCCGGCAACGGTCGGCGGTGGCTTTTAATTCTATAGCCATCTTGGCCATCTTGTCTCGGGTCTCGCTATGCATGGCCCTCTCGGCTTGCAACTCTTCGGCCACCTTCACAGCAGCCGCATTACCTAACCTCGCTTGTTCCTTGGCTCGGGCAAGTTCTGCCCGCAAGGCTTCAACAGTGGCAGCTCCATCTGCAGTCACAACATATTTAAGATATTGGCATCATGTTGCTCTTCCTATGTGGCGTTTACCAGATATTGACACTTACCCTGTGCCTCGTCAAGCCTTTTGTTAACAAGCTCGATGTCAGCGTCTGCCGCATCCAACTGCCGTTCTAAATGGGCAAACTCGCTTGTCCGGCTAGCCACCCAAGCTTCCATCACCTGCACATAAAGGCAGTATGGTTATTTCCTGGGAATATGATCCTCTGTTCGTCGTCGTTTCCGACGACAACCAGAGTCTCAGGGGCTACTACCTACACAGGGCACACCTAGCATGTGCAGGATTATCATACATTCTTTTACGTACCTCAAAGCCTGTCAGTAGACTCATAAAAGCTTCATGCAATCCGCTTTCAGCAGACGATATTCTCTCCATCACCGTATTCATCAGCACACGGTGTTCATCTGAGATGGCCGCTCGCCCCACCAACTCCCTCAGAACATCTGATCGCACACTAGATGGTGCCAGACTCTTTTGTCTGCTCTCTTCGGGAGCCGGACATTGGGAGCTTCGGGGGTCAATGGGATTATCTTCTGGCCTCACCGGACTCGGAGAGGCCCTCCGCGATGACACTTCAGGATCGCCCGCTTCTGGAGCGGAGGAGTCTGGAGGAGGCGTTTCGCTCTCCATCATCTCTGGAAGAAGATCCCCCGAAGATGAGCTCATCTGAGAGGGGCTAAGGCCCAAACTGCAAAAATATATGCGGTGGTTATCTTCTCAGAAGAAAAAGATGGCATATCTGTACTATTAAAGTATTTCGGGTCACTTACGACTCGCGGGAGAATTGATCCCCCCGCGGACTTTGTGCGGCAATGGCACCCCCCAAGGAAGGACCCTCTGTGGGAGACTTCTTCTCCCGTTTGGAAGCTTTGGCTTCCGGATCCCCGGGCGCAGACCTTTTCCTCTTCTGGTCGCCTTCCCTCATGGAAACGCTCGCTCCCTCAGCTAGAATGGGCAGCGTTGGGGGCCCACGTCCGCCCGCATTATCCTCCATAGTATCTTCCTTCAAGGGCTCCGGGCAAGGTGCGGTCTGGAGCATCTTTTCCAATACCGGATTTTCCAAACCCTCAGGGAGGGGGGCCGAACACCGAATCAACTTTGCCTTTGTTAACCAGTCCTGGTCAAAAAGAGAACTCTCAGAAACAACTTCGTAACAAAGGAGAGATAGTATGTTCGGCCGGAAGATGCCTTACCTGTTCGGCGGCGCGGTTACTACTCAGGACCACGTCCTCGGAGATTTCCGAACACTCCACCTGAGGTCCGAAGAATGACTTGTACATCTCCTCATGCGTCTGGCCGAGAAAATTTTGAATGACACGTGGTCCCTCGGGATTGAACTCCCATAGGCGAAGAGGCCGGCATTTGCAAGGCTGGACTTGACGAACCAGCATAACTTGTATTACGCAACCAAACTGAAATCTCCATTGAAGAGATCTCTAATGCGGCTTTGCAGTATATGCACGTCCTTGGCTGGTCCCCCACTTAGACCTCTGCTGATCCATGACATCAGTTGTGATGGAGGTCCTGAGCGGAAAACAGGGGCGGCCGCCCACTTGGCACTTCTAGGAGCCGTGATGTAGAACCACTCCTGTTGCCACAATTCAGACACCTCTGGGATGGAACCTTTGGGCCACGGAGCTCCCGTCATCTTGCATATTGAGGCACCTCCACACGCTGCATGTTGCCCCTCGATCATCTTCGGCTTCACTTCAAAGGTCTTGATCTAGAGGCCAAAGTGAGGGGTGACCCGGAGGAAGGCCTCGCACACGACAATGAATGTCGTGATATGAAGAAAAGAGTCTGGAGCTAGATCATGGAAGTCTAGCCCGTAATAAAACATCAGACCCCTGACGAAAGGATCCAAAGCAAGGCCTAGACCTCAGAGGAAGTGGGAGACGAACACGAAGTTCTCGTTGGGTTCGGGGGTGGGAACAGCATGCCCTCGGGGAGGCAGCCGTTGCAAAATCTCAGCGGTCAGATATCTGGCCTTCCTCAACTTCTTGATGTCTTCTTCCGTGACGGTGGAAGGCATCCATCGGCCTTGAAGGCTAGATCCGGACATGACTGAAGGTTCGGGGCGCCTGACCTGAACTTCGGGCGTTTGAGCTTGAGGTGGGTGAAGGATTCGATTGAGCATGGGAGGGAAAAACAAAAGCCTTGTCCCCTTTATAAAGAGGGTGAATATCAAGCGTCCTCTCCGTGTCCGTTTGGACTTGCCTATAATCTAGGAGTCCTAGAAGCGGTTGGGTTACCCATGCCCGTATTGATGAGAATCCCGGGATAAGGGGACACGATCTCTGCTTTAACAAGACGTGCCAAGGAAACCGCCTCGCATAACGCGCTGAGGTGGGATAATGAAACGACTCGAATAAAGACTTGGTCGTGGTGTGTCACGCTACGGAATACGTCAGCAAATTAGATTGGTGTAAATATTATTCTCTTTATGGCAATATGTGGAAACTTATTTTACAGAGCCGGACACTATCTTCGTGTTCAAAATCTTCTATGAAGTACTTGGAGGAGGAACCTGCCATGCAATTCCGAAGACAATCTGCACGCCGGACTCGTCGTCATTGAAGCCTGGTTTAGGGGCTACTGAGGGAGTCCTGGATTAGGGGGTGTTCGGATAGCCGGACTATACCTTCTGCCGGACTCCTGGACTATGAAGATACAAGATTGAAGACTCCGTCCCGTGTCCGGAAGGGACTTTCCTTGGCGTGGAAGGCAAGCTTGGCGATACGGATATGAAGATCTCCTACCATTGTAACCGACTTTGTGTAACCCTAACCCTCTCCGGTGTCTATATAAACCGGAGGGTTTTAGTCCATAGGACAACATACACATCAACAATCATACCATAGGCTAGCTTCTAGGGTTTAGCCTCCTCGATCTCGTGGTAGATCTACTCTTGTACTACCCATATCATCAATATTAATCAAGCAGGACGTAGGGTTTTACCTCCATCGAGAGGGCCCGAACCTGGGTAAAACTTCGTGTCCCTTGTCTCCTGTTACCATCTGGCCTAGACGCACAGTTCGGGACCCCCTACCCGAGATCCACCGGTTTTGACACCGACAGCGCCCAAGACAAGGACTCCTCTAAACCCTAGGCCTATGGTGCATATATAAACCGAGGCTAGGCTAGTCAATAGACAATATCTCATATTCATTACCATCTCGTGGTAGACACATGTACTCTGTACTATCCCCATATGAATATAATCAAAAGCAGGACGTAGGGTTTTACCTCCATCAAGAGGGCCCGAACTTGGGTAAAATCCATGTCCATGTTACCATCGCTCTAAGACGCCTAGCTTAGGACCCCTACTACGAGATCCGCCGGTTTTGACACCGACAACCATCGTTGTTGATCAACAACCGGTTTAGCATCTTTCTCCAATTTTATTTTGTGCTAGCATAGAGTGGGACTAATGCCCTTAAGATCATCAAGAGTATATCCAATAGCACGACGATGCTTCTTCAGAGTTTTCAATAACTTGTCTTCTTCCTGCTCTAAAAGGTTAGCACTAATAATAACAGGATACATCTTCTTTTCATCAAGATAAGCATATTTATGAGTATTTGGTAATGGTTTAAGCTCAAACACGGGATCAACCTTGGGTGGTGGAGGATCCCCTAGAATTTCAACAGGCAAGTTGTGCTTCAAAATAGGTCCCTGTTTAAAGAATACTTCATCTATTTCCCTTCTTTCATTCATAAACATATCATTTTCATGGTCTAGCAAATATTGTTCTAAAGGATCATTAGGAGGCACGGCAATAGAAGCAAGACCAATAATTTCATCTTTACTAGGCAATTATTTATCATGGGGTTGTCTATGAAATTTAGCGAAATTAAAATCATGAGACATATCCCCTAAACCAACAGAAACAATATCCTTTTTGCAGTCTATCTTAGCATTAACAGTATTCAAGAAGGGTCTACCAAATATAATGGGACAAAAGTCATCTTGTGGGGAACCAAGAACAAGAAAATCAGTAGGATATTTAACTTCCCCACACAAGACTTCAACATCTCTAACAATCCCAACTGGTGAAATAGTATCTCTATTTGCAAGCTTAATTATAACATCAATACCTTTTATCTCAGTAGGTGCAATATCATGCATAATTTCTTCGTATAAAGAATGAGGTATTGCACTCGCACTAGCACCTATGTCACATAAGCCATGATAGCAATGATATCCTATTTTAACTGAAACTACAGGCATGCCTACAACGGGTCTATGTTTATCTTTAGTATCGGGTCTAGCAATTCTAGCAGCTTCATCACAAAAGTAAATAACATGCCCACCAATATTATCGACCAAGAGATTTTTAACCATAGCAATACTAGGTTCAACTTTAATTTGCCCAGGGGATGTAGGTGTTCTAGCATTACTCTTATGAACCACAGTTGAAGCTTTAACATGATCCTTTATTCTAACAGGGAAAGGTGGTTTCTCAATATAAGCGGTAGGAACAATAGGATCAACATTATAAGTGATAGTCTTTTCTTCAACTTTAATAGGTTCAACTACTTTTACTTCAATGGGGGGATGATGTTTAAACCACTTATCCTTAGGGAGATCAACATGAGTAGCAAATGATTCACAGAAAGAAACTAATATCTCGGAGTCAAGTCCATATTTAGTGCTAAATTCACGAAAAGCATCGGTATCCATAAAAGATTTAACACAATCAAACTTAGGTGTTACACCTGACTTGTTGGGGATATAACTATTGAGTATAAACCGCCCAAGAGGGGCCGGATTATACTGGTAGTAAGTTATTCCTATTAAACCCACGAAGACAAGGAGTACGATGCCTTATGGAGGAGATTTAACAAGGAGGCCCAAGGCCCAGAGGCGGATTAGGGCCCGTAGATGTAAATCGCCATAAGATGGATAACTTGTATTATAAGAAAGGGTAGAACCGAGCCGAACAAGTTTATGAGCCGGCCGGGATTCTGTAAACCGCCGGGCATCAACCTATGTATATAAAGGGACGACCCGACGACGGTTTAGGGACATGAAACAAGAGATCGAGAGCCGGGTCAAGCGTATTTGCTCCCGGTTCATCGAAACCCTAGCAATACCAACTACAAACTGGACTAGGCTTTTACCTTCATCGTAAGGGGCCGAACCAGTATAAACTCCCGTGTCCTTTGTCCTATTTAACCCCTTTAAGCTAACCTCAACGTGATGGCTCCACGACTAAGTCCTCACATTAGGACATCACCCGTGACGTTTCCACGATAGTTGGCGCCCACCGTGGGGCTATCGCATGATGGTTTTGAGTTCTTAAACGACAACTTCGAAGGGATCAAGGGATAGGCCGTGGGCCGGATGACCAAGAGTCGCCGCGGTAAGCTCTACATCAATGACGTAGGCTGGGGCCCCAAGGCCGGCTCCATTGAGTACGGGTACTGGGTCCCCTTCGGTGGAATTCACGTCTTCATCGGCAAGATCGGTGAACCGGGCCCTGAGTCGGACATCTGCACCGACATCATCGAGATGGCTCAGCTTGCGAGACCCGCTCGGGTTCAGCCTGCCATGAAGCGTGTCTTCGTGGGAGTCATCCACGGGGCAGAATCTGAGGATAGATCGATGTTTGGTGGTGAAACCATCGTTTACTCCGATGGTGAATCATCTACTGGAGAAACCGAGTCATTATACCACCTGCAAGACGGCCCGCTTGGGGGCTATTCCGATGGTGACAGTATTTCGGATCCCCACAAACCGCCGAACCGGGTTGCAATTTTCATGGCCGGTACTCAGCCAGGGCAGAATTCTTCAACTGCAGCGGCATTAATTTCCGGTTCAGTAGCGGCAACGGTGGCCGGGGCAAGAGACCATGTGCGCCCGCCGGCTCAAGTTCTATCTAGTTTACTTGACGCTTTAGCAATGCTGATGACGGCCGAGGTTAATGTAGCAAATCAGGATGAGCATAATGTGGAGGTCGCCAAGGTGAGATACCAGATAACTCAAGCCAAGGAAGACCTAGCAGCCGAAGACGTAAGGATGGCCACAATGCGGGCCGAGTTAGAGGCTCAGGCGCAGCGGGTTCAATCGGAGTCCTTACGACTTATGCTGGATCAGAACGCGTCGAATGACGTTATGAGGAGAAGGCATCAGACCCGCCTACCTTTGGTTTATGAAACGAGAAACCTATTCAACACGCCCGGAGCAGGGACCAGTAACCAGCCAGTGATAAACCGGACTGAAGCACCAGGAACAGGGGTGCCGGTTCAACTGCGCATGATGGACCCGCCCCGTCAGGGCAATAACCTGCCGCAGCATGCACCGACGCCACAACATGTGCCGACACTGCCGGGTCTTTACTCTAACCCCTTGGATAACATGGTTGCCGCCGCTTCATGATTGGCGGCTCTCCCAGTCGAAGGCGAGTCCCCAGTAGCAGTTGAGACGCGACGGGCTAGAGAGCTCCTTCAGACAGCCTTGGCTCAGAAGCAGGCTAGCCATGAGAGGATTCATTACACCCCTCGCCCAAGCCAGAGTTACAGCAGACATGTTGATGAGCCGGCCGTGTCGAGCAGTGCGCGGAATCGTAATCAACCTCGTGGCCATAACCCTGCAGGCGGTGGTGCCGATGCTCAGAACATGGTGGACCAAGGTAGAGCACGTCGAGAGGCCGAGTTAGTGGCGTAGTACGCGGCCCGTCAACCTTCTCCGGTTCATCCGACGGCTTCGGTCGAGACAGGAGTAACTTTCAGGTCTTTGGGTGTGCCGTGTTTGACCGCGGATTTGCGTAACGTACGGTTGCCCAAGGATTTCAAAGGTCCCCGTAAGGTACCCAACTACACGGCCGATTTATCTCCTGAAGCGTGGATTGAGAGTTATGAGATGGAGATGGAACCGTTGGATGTTGATGAGGCTGCATGTGCTAAGTATTTCACCATGATGTTGGAAGGAATGACTCGTACTTGGTTGAAGGGATTACCGGCTAACTCCGTTGGGTCATGGGCCGAGCTGAAAGCCCAGTTTATCCAGAATTTCAAGGACACATGTAAGCAGCCCATGTCAATTGTGGATTTGGCCTCCTGTGTCCAAGAAGAAGGTGAATCAACAACCCTTTGGGTGCACCGGGTTTCAACGATACTACACTCGTCAGACCGGATCAATGCCGATTCAGCAGTCTTGACGTTGGAGAAAAATTGCCGTTTTACGCCCCTCAAGCAGAAATTAGGGCGGATCAAATGTCACTGCAATGACATGGGGACACTTATGGCTGCTCTGGTTAAGTACGCCGACTCTGATAGTACCAAAGACCCCGAGTCTAATGATGACAAACCGGGAAAGGGAAAGAAGAGCAGCAGCACCAGAGGGCAGCAGCATAACCCGGCGACGAATCAAGGAGGTAAAGGTAAGCACAAGGCTGATAACAACCTAAACTTTGTGGCAAATACCAATGCACAAAATAATGGCCAGGGACGTAAGGGCAGACCATCCCCGCAGACCGGAGGATCAAGCATTAATCTTGAGCATATGTTGAATCAGCCCTGCCCGAAGCATGGTACACGTCAAAGACCGCCTACTAATCTTTGGAAAGATTGTTACATCATGAAGGAGTTTAAGAATTCAAATCTTTTGAAAGCAACCATGGACCGGGAGGCGGTCCAGGATCCGGTTCACACGGTCCGGGTTACGGTGGTGGCGGTTCAGGCTCTGGGTTCCAGGGTCATCAAGATCATCAAGGTCATCAAGGTCATCAAGGCAATCAAGCCAATCAGGGCGGTTACCATCAACGGTCTAGTCAGGGGAGTCAGCAGCAACAGTCTGGATATCAGAGTAACCCGAAACAGTTGAATAGTGGACAATATCACGTCTTCACCACGAGTTTGTGCAAGCGGGATCAGAAGCTTCATAAAAGGGCAGTAAACTCCGTTGAACTGGCAGTGCCCCGTTACTTGCGCTGGTCTGAGCAGCCCATTGTGCGGAGTCGAGAGGATCATCCGCCCCGGGTTGATAATCTGGGTCATCTGGCATTGGTAGTTGCACCTCAGGTTGGAGGGTATAAGTTCACCAAGGTGCTCATGCGGAGGGAGCAGCATCAATATCCTTTGTTATGACACCTTCCGTCGTATGGGGTTGACGGATAAAAATCTTAAACCGTCAAACACTGTTTTCCATGGAGTGGTGCATGGTAAGTTGATGACCCACAAGTATAGGGGATCTATCGTAGTGCTTTCGATAAGTAAGAGTGTCAAACCCAATGAGGAGCAGAAGGAAATGATAAGCGGTTTTCAGCAAGGTATTCTCTGCAAGCACTGAAATTATCGGTAACAGATAGTTTGTGATAAAGTAATTGGTAACAAGTAACAAGTAATAAAAGTAAATAAGGTGCAGCAAGATGGCCCAATCCTTTTTGTAGCAAAGGAGAAGCCTGGACAAACTCTTATATGAAGGAAAGCGCTCCCGAGGACACATGGAAATTATCGTCAAGCTAGTTTTCATCACGTTCATATGATTCGCGTTCGGTACTTTGATAGTTTGATATGTGGGTGGACCGGTGCTTGGGTACTGCCCTTACTTGGACGAGCATCCAACTTATGATTAACCCCCATTGCAAGCATCCGCAACTACAACAGAAGTATTAAGGTAACCTAACCATATCATGAAACATATGGATCCAAATCAGCCCCTTACGAAGCAACGCATAAACTAGGGCTTAAGCTTCTGTCACTCTAGCAACCCATCATCTACTTATTACTTCCCAATGCCTTCCTCTAGGCCCAAACAATGGTGAAGTGTCATGTAGTCGATGTTCACATGACACCACTAGAGGGATGACAACATACATCTCATCAAAATATCGAACGAATACCAAATTCACATGACTACTAATAGCAAGACTTCTCCCATGTCCTCAGGAACAAACGTAACTACGCATAAAGCATATTCATGTTCATAATCAGAGGGGTATTAATATGCATAATGGATCTGAACATATGATCTTCCACCAAGTAAACCAACTAGCATCAACTACAAGGAGTAATCAACACTACTAGCAACCCACAGGTACCAATCTGAGGTTTGGATACAAAGATTGGATACAAGAGATGAACTTGTTGGGGAACATAGTAATTTCAAAAAAATGCCTACGCACACACAGGATCATGGTGATGCATAGCTACGAGAGGGAAGAGTGTTGTCTACGTACCCTCGTAGACCGTTCGTGGAAGCATTGTATCAACGCGGTTGATGTAGTCATACGTCTTCACGGTCCGACCGATCCAAGTACCAAAAGCACGGCACCTCTGAGTTCTGGACACGTTCGGCTCGGTGACGTCCTCGCCTTCTCGATCCAGCAAGAGGGGCGAAGTAGTAGATGAGTTCCGGCAGCACGACGGCGTGGTGACGGTGTTGGTGAAGAACAATCTCCGCAGGGCTTCGCCTAAGCACTACGAAAACTATGACGGAGGACAAACTAGAGGGGACGGGTTGCCGTCACACGTCTTGGTGTTTCTTGATGTGTCTTTGGTGCTAGCCCTGCCCCTCTATTTATATGTTGAGCCATGGGGTCGAAACTTGGAGCAAAAGCCTCCTCAAAGTCGGTTTTGCCCGAAAGGAAAGAGTCCCACTCGGACTCCAGGACCAAACGCCACAATCCTTGGCGTCTGGCCCAGACGCCATGGGCCTCGGCGTCTGGCCCAGGGCCAGATGCCAGGGTCTCCGGCGTTTGGCCCCCTGGCCTCCGCAAAACTCCTTTTGCACCGACTTATAGCCCCGTGGGCCTGACCCCTTGGCCTAACCATATCATTCAATATATGAATCTTTACCTCCGGACCATTCCGGAGCTCCTCGTCATGTCCGTGATCTCATCTGGGACTCCGAAGAACATTCGGTTACCAACATACATAACTCATAAATACTATATCGTCAACGAACGTTAAGCGTGCGGACCCTACGGGTTCGAGAACTATGTAGACATGACCGAGACACCTCTCTGGTCAATAACTAATAGCGGGACCTGGATGCCCATATTGGCTCCTACATATTCTACGAAGATCTTTATCGGTCAGACCGCATAACAACATACGTTGTTCCCTTTGTCATCGGTATGTTACTTGCCCGAGATTCGATCGTTGGTATCTCAATACCTAGTTCAATCTCGTTACCGGCAAGTCTCTTTACTCGTTCCGTAATACATCATCCCGCAACTAACTCATTAGTTGCAATGCTTATAGTGATGTGCATTACCGAGTGGGCCCAGAGATACCTCTCCGACAATCGGAGTGACAAATCGTAATCTCGAAATACGCCAACCCAACAAGTACCTTCAGAGACAGCTGTAGAGCACCTTCATAATCACCCAGTTATGTTGTGACGTTTGGTGGCACACAAAGTGTTCCTCCGATAAACGGGAGTTGCATAATCTCATAGTCATAGGAACCTGTATAAGTCATGAAGAAAGCAATAGCAACAAACTAAACGATCAAGTGCTAAGCTAACGAAATGGGTAAAGTCAATCACATCATTCTCCTAATGATGTGATCCCATTAATCAAATGACAACTCATGTCTATGGTTAGGAAACTTAACCATCTTTGATCAAAGAGCTAGTCAAGTAGAGGCATACTAGTGACACTCTGTTTGTCTATGTATTCACACATGTATTATGTTTCCGGTTAATACAATTCTAGCATGAATAATAAACATTTATCATGATATAAGGAAATAAATAATAACTTTATTATTGCCTCTAGGGCATATTTCCTTCAGTCTCCCACTTGCACTAGAGTCAATAATCTAGATCACATCGCCATGTGATTTAACATCAATAGTTCACATCTTTATGTGGTTAACACCCATAGTTCACATCGACATGTGACCAAAACCCAAAGGGTTTACTAGAGTCAGTAATCTAGTTCACATCGTTATGTGATTAACACCCAAAGAGTACTAAGGTGTGATCATGTTTTGCTTGTGATATAATTTTAGTCAACGGGTCTATCACATTCAGATCCGTAAGTATTTTGCAAAGTTCTATGTCTACAAAGCTCTGCACGGAGCTACTCTAGCTAATAACTCCCACTTTCAATATGTATCTTGATCGAGACTTAGAGTCATCCAGATCGGTGTCAAAGCTTGCATCGACATAACTCTTTACAACGAACTCTTTTATCACCTCCATAATCGAGAAATTTTTCCTTAGTCCTCTAAGGATAATTTTGACCACTGTCCAGTGATCTACTCCTAGATCACTATTGTACTCCCTTGCCAGAAAGATGCCAAGTTATACTATAGGACTGGTAAACATCATAGCATACTTTATAGAACCTATGACTGAGGCATAGGGAATGACTTATCATTCTCTTTCTATTTTATGCTGTGGTCGGGTTTTGAGTCTTTACTCAACTTCACACCTGGCAACACAGGCAAGAACTCCTTCTTTGACTGTTCCATTTTGAACTACTTCAAAATCTTGTCAAGGTATGTACTCATTGAAATAACTTATCAAGTGTCTTGATCTATCTCTATAGATCTTGATGCTCAATGTGTAAGCAGCTTCATCGAGGTATTTCTTTGAAAAACTCCTTTCAAACACTCCTTTATGCTTTGCAGAATAATTATACATTATCTCCAATCAACAATATGTCATTCACATATACTTATCAGAAATGCTATAGTGCTCCCACTCACTTTCTTGTAAATACAGGCTTCACCGCAGGTCTGTATAAAACTATATGCTTTGATCAACTTATCAAAGCGTATATTCCAACTCTGAGATGCTTGCACTCCATAGATGGATCACTGGAGCTTTCATATTTTATTAGCACCTTTAGGATTGACAAAACCTTCTGGTTGCATCATAGACAACTCTGCTTAAATAAATCCATTAAGGAATGTAGTTTTGTTTATCCATTTGCCAGATTTCATAAAATGCGGCAATTGCTAACGTGATTCGGACAGACTTAATCATAGATACAGGTGAGAAACTCTCATCGTAGTTAACACCTTGAACTTGTCGAAAAACCTTTTGTGACAATTCTAGCTTTGTAGATAGTAACACTACTATCAGCGTCCGTCTTCCTCTTGAAGATCCATTTATTCTTAATGACTCACCGATCATCGGGCAAGTCAATCAAAGTCCATACTTTGTTCTTATACATGGATCCAATCTCAGATTTCATGGCCTCAAGCCATTTTGCGGAATCTGGGCTCATCATCGTTTTCTCATAGTTCGTAAGTTCGTCATGGTCAATTAACATGACCCCCAGAATAGGATTACCGTACCACTCTAGTGCGGATCTAACTCTGGTTGACCTACAAGGTTCGGTAGTAACTTGATCTAAAGTTACATGATCATCATCATTAGCTTCCTCACTAATTGGTGTAGGAGTCACAGAAACAGATTTCTGTGATGATCTACTTTCCAATAAGGGAGCAGGTACAATTACCTCATCAAGTTCTACTTTCCTCCCACTCACTTCTTTCGAGAGAAACTCCTTCTCTAGAAAGGATCCATTCTTAGCAACGAATGTCTTGCCTTCGGATCTGTGATAGAAGGTGTACCCAACAGTCTCCTTTGGGTATCCTATGAAGACTTTTTCACATAAGCATCGCAGCCCCAAACTTTAAGAAACGACAACTTTGGTTTCTTGCCAAACCACAATTCATAAGGCGCCGTCTCACGAATTTCGATGGTGCCCTATTTAACGTGAATGTAGTTGTCTCTAATGCATAACCACAAAACGATAGTGGTAAATCGGTAAGAGACATCATAGATCGCACCATATCTAATAAAGTACGGTTACGATGTTCGGACACACCATTACACTGTGGTGTTCCAGGTGGCGTGAGTAGTGAAACTATTTCACATTGTTTTAACTGAAGGCCAAACTCGTAACTCAAATATTTTACTTCTACGATCATACCATAGAAACTTTTATTTTTGTTACGATGATTCTCCACTTCACTCTGAAATTCTTTGAACTTTTCAAATGTTTCAGATTTGTGTTTCATCAAGTAGATATACTCATATCTGCTCAAATCATCTGTGAAGATCAGAAAATAATGATACCTGCCGCGTGCCTCAATATTCACCGGACCACATACATCAGTATGTATGATTTCCAACAAATCTGTTGCTCGCTCCATTGTTCCGAAGAACGGAGTCTTATTCATCTTGCCCATGATGCATGGTTCGCAAGCATCAACTGATTCATAATCAAGTGATTCCAAAATCCCATCAGCATGGATTTTCTTCATGCGCTTTACACCAATATGACCTAAACGGCAGTGCCACAAATAAGTTGCACTATCATTATTAACTTTGCATCTTTTGGCTTCAATATTATGAAAATGTGTATCACCACGATCAAGATCCAACAAACCATTTTCATTGGGTGTATGACCATAGAAGGTCTTATTCATGTAAACAGAACAACAATTATTCTCTAACTTCATTGAATAACCGTGTTGCAATAAACATGATCCAATCATATTCATGCTCAATGCAAACACTAAATAACATTTATTTAGGTTTAACACTAATCCCGAAAGTATAGGGAGTGTGCAATGATGATCATATCAATCTTGGAACCATTTCCAATACACATCGTCGCTTCACCCTTAACTAGTCTCTGTTCATTCTCCAACTCCCGTTTCGAGTTACTATTCTTAGCAACTGAACCAGTATCAAATACCGAGGGGTTGCTATAAACACTAGTAAAGTACACATTAATAACATGTATATCAAATATAGCTTGTTCACTTTGCCATCCTTCTTATCCGCCAAATACTTGGGGTAGTTCCGTTTCCAGTGACCAGTCCTTTGCAGTAGAAGCACTTAGTCTCAGGCTTAGGTCCAGACTTGGGCTTCTTCACTTGAGCAGCAACTTGCTTGCCGTTCTTCTTGAAGTTCTCCTTCTTCCCTTTGTTGTTTCTCTTGAAACTAGTGGTCTTGTCAACCATCAACACTTGATGTTTTTCTTGATTTCTACCTTCGTCGATTTCAGCATCACGAAGAGCTTGGGAATCGTTTCCGTTATCCCTTGCATATTGTAGTTCATCACGAAGTTCTACTAACTTGGCGATGGTGACTAGAGAATTCTGTCAATCACTATTTTATCTGGAAGATTAACTCCCACTTGATTCAAGCAATTGTAGTACCCAGACAATCTGAGCACATGCTCACTGCTTGAGCTATTCTCCTCTATCTTTTAGCTATAGAACTTGTTGGAGACTTCATATCTCTCAACTCGGGTATTTGCTTGAAATATTAACTTCAACTCCTGGAACATCTCATATGGTCCATGACGTTCAAAACGTCTTTGAAGTCCCAATTCTAAGCCATTAAGCATGGTGCACTAAACTATCAAGTAGTCATCATACCGAGCTTTGCCAAACGTTCATAACGTCTGCATATGCTCCTGTAATAGGTCCATCACCTAGCGGTGCATCAAGGACATAATTCTTCTGTGTAGCAATGAGGATAATCCTCAGATCACAGATCCAATCCGCATCATTGCTACTAACATCTTTCAACTTAGTTTTATCTAGGAACATATCAAAAATAAAACAGGGGAGCTTAATGCGAGCTATTGATCTACAACATAGATATGCTACTACTACCAGGACTAAGTTCATGATAAGTTAAAGTTCAGTTTAATCATATTACTTAAGAACTCCCACTTAGATAGACATCCCTCTAATCATCTAAGTGATCACGTGATCCAAATCAACTAAACCATAACCAATCATCACGTGAAATGGAGTAGTTTTCAATGGTGAACATCACTATGTTGATCATATCTACTATATGATTCACGCTCGACCTTTTGGTCTCAGTGTTCCGAGGCCATATCTGCATATGCTAGGCTCGTCATGTTTAACCTAAGTATTCTGCGTGTGCAAAACTAGCTTGCACCCGTTGTAGATGGTCATAGAGCTTATCACACCCGATCATCACGTGGTGTCTGGGCACCATGAAGTTTGGCAACGGTGCATACTCAGGGAGAACACTTTTATCTTGAAATTTAGTGAGAGATCATCTTATAATGCTACCGTCACTCAAAGCAAAATAAGATGCATAAAAGATAAACATCACATGCAATCAATATAAGTGATATGATATGGCCATCACCATCTTGTGCTTGTGATCTCCATCTCCGAAGCACCGTCATGATCACCATCGTCACCGGCGCGACACCTAGATCTCCATTGTAGCATCGTTGTCGTCTCGCCAATCTTATGCTTCTACGACTATCGCTACCACTTAGTGATAAAGTAAAGCACTACATGGTGATTGCATTGCATACAATAAAGCGACAACCATATGGCTCCTGCCAGTTGCCGATAACTCGGTTACAAAACATGATCATCTCATACAATAAAATTTAGCATCATGTCTTGACCATATCACATCACAACATGCCCTGCAAAAACAAGTTAGACATCATCTACTTTGTTGTTGCAAGTTTTACGTGGCTGCTACTGGGCTTAGCAAGAACCGTTCTTACCTACGCATCAAAACCACAATGATTGTTCGTCAAGTTGGTGTTGTTTTAACCTTCGCAAGGACCGGGCATAGCCACACTCAGTTCAACTAAAGTTGGAGAAACTGACATGCACCAGCCACCTGTGTGCAAAGCACATCGGTAGAACCAGTCTTGCATAAGCGTGCGCGTAATGTCGGTCCGGGCCGCTTCATCCAACTATACCGCCGAACCAAAGTATGACATGCTGGTAAGCAGTATGACTTATATCGCCCACAACTCACTTGTGTTCTACTCGTGCATATGATATCTACGCATAAAACCAGGCTCGGATGCCACTGTTGGGGAATGTAGTAATTTCAAAAAAATTCCTACGCGCACACAGGATAATGGTGAGAGTGTTGTCTACGTACCCTCGTAGACCGTTCGCGGAAGCGTTGTATCAACGCGGTTGATGTAGTCATACGTCTTCACGATTCAACCGATCCAAGTACCGAAAGCGCGGCACCTCTGAGTTCTGCACACGTTCGGCTCGGTGACGTCTCGCCTTCTTGATCCAGCAAGATGGGCGAAGTAGTAGATGAGTTCCGGCAACACGATGGCGTGGTGACGGTGTTGGTGAAGAACAATCTCCGCAGGGCTTCACATAAGCACTACGAAAACTATGATGGAGGACAAACTAGAGGGGACGGGGTTGCCGGCACACGGCTTGGTGTTTCTTGATGTGTCTTTGGTTCTAGCCCTGCCCCTCTATTTATATGTTGAGCCATGGGGTCGAAACTTGGAGCAAAAGCCTCCTCAAAGTCGGTTTTTCCCGAAAGGCAAGAGTCCCACTCGGACTCCAAGACCAAACGGCACAATCCTTGGCGTCTGGCCTAGACGCCATGGGCCTCGGCGTCTGGTCCAGGGCCAGATGCCAGGGTCTCTGGCGTTTGGCCCCCTGGCCTCCGCAAAACTCCTTTTGCACCGACTTATAACCCCGTGGGCCTGACCCCTTGGCCTAACCATATCATACAATATATGAATATTTACCTCCAGACCATTCCGGAGCTCCTCGTCATGTCCGTGATCTCATCTGGGACTCCGAACAACATTCGGTTACCAACATACATAACTCATAAATACTATATCATCAACGAACGTTAAGCGTGCGGACCCTACGGGTTCGAGAACTATGTAGACATGACCGAGACACCTCTCTGGTCAATAACCAATAGCGGGACCTGGATGTTCATATTGGCTCCTACATATTCTACGAAGATCTTTATTGGTCAGACCGCATAACAACATATGTTGTTCCCTTTGTCATCGGTATGTTACTTGCCCGAGATTCGATCGTCGGTATCCCATACCTAGTTCAATCTCGTTACCAGCAAGTCTCTTTACTCGTTCCGTAATACATCATACCGCAACTAACTCATTAGTGGCAATGCTTGCAAGGCTTCAGTGATGTGCATTACCGAGAGGGCCCAGAGATACCTCTCCGACAATCGGAGTGACAAATCCTAATCTCGAAATACGCCAACCCAACATGTACCTTTGGAGACACCTGTAGAGCACCTTTATAATCACCCAGTTACGTTGTGACGTTTGGTAGCACACAAAGTGTTCCTCCGGCAAACGGAGTTGCATAATCTCATAGTCATAGGAACATGTATAAGTCATGAAGAAAGCAATAGCAACATACTAAGCGATCGGGTGCTAAGCTAATGGAATGGGTCATGTCAATCAGATTATTCAACTAATGATGTGATCCCGTTAATCAAATGACAACTCTTTGTCCATGGTTAGGAAACATAACCATCTTTGATTGATGAGCTAGTCAAGTAGAGGCATACTAGTGACACTCTGTTTGTCTATGTATTCACACATGTATTATGTTTCCGGTTAATACAATTCTAGCATGAATAATAAACTTTTATCATGATATAAGGAAATAAATAATAACTTTATTATTGCCTCTAGGGCATATTTCCTTCAGTCTCCCACTTGAACTAGAGTCAATAATCTAGATTATACTATAATGATTCTAACACCCATGGAGCCTTGGTGCTGATCATGTTTTGCTCGTGGAAGAGGCTTAGTGCAGTTCTATCTCCAGCATGGTGTCCTCCATAAGCCTCAGAGTGACACTTGTGTAGGATCTGTTCCTGTTCATGCTCAGGTACACAACGTCTAATAATACCATCTACTCCTTTATAAAGATGTGGGTCATCCCAAAAGTAATTTCTCAAATCATAGAAGAACTTTTTCTTTTGCTGGTATGTGAAACTAGGTGGTATAAATTTAGCAACAATATAATTAGCATAATCGGCATACCATGGAGCAGTTCGAGAAGCATTTATGACATTTAATTGTTCATCAAGAAAGCTATCATCAATAGGTAGTGGGTCATCAAGAACATTTTCTAACCTAGACAAGTTGTCTGCAACGGGGTTCTCAGCTCCCTTTCTATCAATAATATGCAAATCAAATTCTTGTAGCAGGAGAACCCATCTAATAAGTCTAGGTTTAGCATCTTTCTTTTCCATAAGGTATTTAATAGCAGCATGATCAGTGCGAATAGTAACTTTTGAATCAACAATATAAGGTCTAAACTTATCACAAGCAAATACAATTGCTAAGAATTCCTTTTCAGTGGTAACATAATTTCTATGGGCATTGTCTAGAGTTTTACTAGCATATTGAATAACATTTAATTTCTTATCAACTCTTTGCCCTAGAACAGCACCTACAACATAATCACTAGCATCACACATAATTTCAAAGGGTAAATTCCAATCAGGTGGCTGAACAATAGGTGCAGAAATCAGGGCTTTCTTAAGTATTTCAAATGCTTCTACACAATCATCATCAAAGACAAAAGGAATATCTTTTTGTAATAGGTTAGTTGGCCGAGAAATTTTTGAGAAGTCCTTAATGAACCTCCTATAAAAACCGGCATGACCAAGGAAACTTCTTATACCTTTGATGTCCTTGGGACATGGCATCTTTTCAATAGCATCAACTTTAGCTTTATCAACTTCAATGCCTCTTTCAGAAATTTTATGCCCCAAGACAATACCTTCATTAACCTTAAAGTGACACTTCTCCTAGTTCAAGACAAGATTAATTTCTTCACATCTCTGCAAAACTCGATCAAGGTTGCACAAGCAATCATCAAAAGAGGATCCATAAATGAAGAAATCGTCCATGAAAACCTCACAAATCTTTTCACAAAAGTTAGAGAATATAGCCATCATGCATCTTTGAAAGGTAGCAGGTGCATTACATAAACCAAAAGGCATACGTCTATAAGCAAAAGTATCGAAAGGGCAAGTAAAAGTGGTCTTTGCTTGATCATCAACTGACACAGGTATTTGAGAGAAGCAAGAGTAACCATCTAGAAAGCAAAAATGTGTACGTTTGGATTATCTTTCTAGCATTTGATCAATAAAAGGAAAAGGGTAATGATATTTTTTAGTAGCTTTATTTAATTTGCGGAAATCAATTACCATCCTATAACCTGTAATAATTCTTTGCGGAATCAATTCATCTTTATCATTAGGAACGATAGTGATACCTCCCTTGTTAGGGACACAATGGACATGACTTACCCACTGACTATCAGTAATGAGGTAAATTATACCTGCCTCAAGGAGCTTTCGTATTTCTTTTCTTACCACTTCTTTCATCTTAGGATTCAGCCGTCATTGGTGATCAATAACTGGTTTGGCGTCTTTCTCTAAGTTCATTTTGTGTTGACATAGAGTGGGACTAATGCCCTTAAGATCATCAAGAGTATATCCAATAGCAGCACGGTGCTTATTCAGAGTTTTCAATAATTTATCTTCCTCCTTCTCTGAAAGGTTAGCACTAATAATAACAGGATATATCTTCTTTTCATCAAGATAAGCATATTTAAGAGTATCAGGTAATGGTTTAAGCTCAAACACGGGATCACCCTTGGGTGGACGAGGATCCCCTAAGATTTCAGCAGGCAAGTTGTGTTTCATAATAGGTCCCTGTTTAAAGAATACTTCATCTATTTCCCTTCTTTCATTCATGAACAGATCATTTTCATGATCTAGTAAATATTGTTCTAAAGGATTAGTAGGAGGCACGACAATAGAAGCAAGACCAATAATTTCATATTTACTAGGAAATTCCTCATCACGGGGTTGTCTACTAAATTTAGCAAAATTAAACTCATGAGACATATCCCCTAAACCAACAGAAACAATATCCTTATTGCAGTCTATCTTAGCATTAACAATATTCAAGAAGGGTCTACCAAATATAATGGGACAAAAGCTATCTTGTGGGGAACCAAGAACAAGAAAATCAGCAGGATATTTAACCTTCCCACACAAGACTTCAACATCTCTAACAATCCCAATTGGTGAAATAGTATCTCTATTAGCAAGCTTAATGGTAACATTGGTATCTTCTATCTCAGCTGGTGCAATATCATGCATAATTTCTTTGTATAAGGAAATAAGTATTGCACTAGCACTAGCACCCATATCACACAAGCCATGATAACAATGATCTCCTATTTTAACAGAAATAACAGGCATGCCTACCACATGTCTATGTTTATCTTTAGCACAGTGTTGTGGTTTTGTCACGGCAGATGTCCTCGTGAAAGGACTTAGTCGTGGAGCCATCGCTACGGGTTAGCTTAAAGGGGTTAAACCGGACAAGGGACACACGAGTTTTTATACTAGTTCGGCCCCTTCAATGAAGGAAAAAGCCTACGTCTAGTTGTGTTGGTATTGCTGGGGTTTCGATCACCAGGGAGCGAATCCGCTTTGCCTGGCTCTTGAGTTGTTGTGTGTTGTCCCTAAACCGCTGTCGGGTCGTCCCTTTATATACACAGGTTGACGCCCGCCGGTTTACAGAGTCCCGAGGCAGGATCATAAATGTGTCCGGCTCGGTCTCTATCCTTCCTATCTTACAATGCAAGTTTACATGAGAAAGTCGGTCTACATCTACAGGCCTTAACCCGCCTTTGGGCCTTGGGCCTTCGTAAAGCGCCACCATCCTTACGTCCTCCTGGGCTTCTAATCTTCATAGAGTTAACCCGGCTACTCCTGGCCAGTTTACGTCTAGTAGTAATATCCCCAACATTAGGCCCCAGATTGATTTGAACTTGTTCGTGTCAATGTTCAACACTTAGATAAATTCCTCCTTTGCATCTTCACCTTGATCTTGTAAAACATCGTGACGTCATACTCCAGGATCATGATAAATCGCCATGACATCACTTTGTTATTAAAAATGATACATCTCACCTTCAGTTAATGAGCCTCCGACAATCGAGGCGACCGCTCCGTTATCCATCCAATTTTCGAGGCTCCTTGATTCTTGCGCCTGTCACCTCTCCATTTACCTTATGAATAGAACCAAGGGTCATCTTCCTTTTCCACCTTCGTCTCCTCGCTTCTTCTTCCTCCTCGCGACGCCCCTGCACCCGAGCGCCACCGCCGTCGTTGAGCTTCGCCTCTGCATCTCCGTTGGCTGCTGCATCGACCTAGTTGCATCAGAAAGACGCGACGCATGTCCGCTACCTCAACCACTGCTGTAAGCCTCTCCTCTTTCCTCTATAGATCCGTTAGGGTTCATGCGGGTTCATGTCGCTCTCCTCGTGTTCTTTGTCAACCCATAGATAGCAGAGCTTGATCTTGATGTGTTCCGCATAGTAGCTATGGAACCCCTTATCTCAGCCATTTGATCCAAACCTTAAATACATCGTAACTTGATCTGGACCTTTTGTGAACTGCTTCGGGACCAAACTTTTAAGTCTCAATATTTTTCCTTTTCCTGACTTACGGTAGATCCAAAATTTCAATGCAATCCTGTGAAACCTGTTTCCCTCACTTAGGTATTTTTAGATTTGTACCCTTTACACAATATATGCGGTTTAACTTTTTGAAGTATGATAATCCGGTAGGTACCATTAGTCCCCTTTTAAACCTCCAATTTATTTATACTCCGGTTTAACAATATATATATATACCTCTTCCTCTGTTCATTCCTTATCATTCATAAATACTCTGTCGTCGGTTTACCAATTTGCACATACTTGGATTCCTTTTCCTTGTTGTACCTTATGTATCACTATTAACGAATCGTAAACCGGCATTATTTTCTTCCCAGCTTTTCACTTGCAATGGCCAAGCAGTTTTCTTCCTGCAACTGGGTCCCCTCCTGGGTTACTGAGGAGCAACTCAACGGAATGGTCAGGATTGGCACTTTACCGAAGAAGAATGAGATCCAGTGGCGAGTTCCTGGGTCAGAAAATCCTCCCACCCCTAAGCAGGGTGAAGTAGTGGTATTTGTTGATCACATAGGCCGTGGCTTTAAACCGCTCGGATCAAAGTTTTTCTGGGATGTGCTTGCCAGCTTTCAACTCCACCCTCAAGATATTGGACCCAACTCGGTATCCAATATATGCAACTTTCAAGTTTTCTGTGAAGTGTACCTACAAGAAGAGCCAACTGTGGAGTTGTTCCGCGATTTCTTCCATCTAAACCGTCGCACTGAGTTTGTAGATGGACCCAATACTGAACTTGGCGGCGTCTCCATTCAAAAAAGGAAAGAAGTTGAATTTCCTCATGCCAAACTTCACAGTCACCCAAAGGAGTGGAACCAAACTTGGTTCTATTGCAGAGACAGTTCTCCCGAAGATGAGAACCCTCTGCCGGGTTATCATGCACACCGGCTCGCTAACAATCATCCCCTTCCGCAACGACTAAGTGCCCAGGAACGGGCCTCGTATGCACCTCAACTTGCCAAGCTTAGAGCCTTCCTGGCCAACGGTTTAACATGCATGGACTTCATTTGTTGCTGGATATCTTGGAGCATTTTACCGTTAAGTCGCCGCTCCAGTTTGATGCGTGAGTTTACTGGTGACGTAGAAGACTCCCAATGCCATATCAATATTCAGCTAATAGATGAAGAAGTCACTGAATCTGTTAAGAAAATATTGAATGAATCGGAAGTTGTCTGCAGCAAGACCAGGTTAACCCCCTTTTATATGCAAAACAAACCGCCCGCTGTAAGTATTGTTTGTGCTTCCGCTTTACACCTGATATTTTTGAACTATGCAATCTTTGAATACCCTCTGCTCATGTTTAAACAGGGTGGCGATCCTTTTTGGAAAAAGAAACCTCAAGAGAAAGCAGCAAAGCCTTCTCGTCCTAAGACAAAAGCCGTCAAGAAAACCACAAAGAGAAAAGCACCTGAACGCATCGGTTTAGAACTGGATGACGACCTGGATGAACCGGAAGCAAAGGTAGAACTTGATTCACTTGGTTCACTTTTCATGCATCTCATTGACAATGATACTTATCAGGAGGACGTTGAGGGCAGCCAAGCTGACGATGCAGAGGTAATTATCCTTTCCTCCGGTTCAGATCCTCTGCCAACAAAAAAATCCGTCAAGCAGTCCAGAAAGTAAGATTTTCTCACCCTCTTGCTCACTTGGATCCAACATTTATTTTGAAGAAGCAGCAGCACGAGGCCCGCCGCACAACCCGGCACAACGGCCAAAAGGTTACTTTGACCGGTTTACCAGACACCCCGGTTCGAAAATGCCGATCTGAGGTCTCACCCACTTCTGACACCTCTTATCCCAAGGCAGGCTATTTCCGACAACCTCTTAATCCATCCGATTCGAATTACCAGGTGACACCTCCTTCATCCTCTGGCGAGTCAACAACGACCCAACTTCGTCCTCTCAAAACCGTGGCTGGGTAAGTATTTCAACCCAATATTTTGATGTTTCCCACTTTATATGCTATGTTAACCTATGCATATTGTCTTGTTTAGCGCCAAAGCCAGACCCAGTAAAAAGGCTCGGGTGAATAACCCGCCCGAAGACCATGTGGTTGTTGAATCAGAGCAAACCACAGGACCGGAGGGTCCAAATACTGAAACCACATTTGATGAACCACCCCCTCAAGATCATAATGCTGATGAATATACAGAAGTTGATACTGCCGTGCCAGATGATGAACCGGCGAATCCAATCCGGACTGATGATAGACCTTCTAGTCTAGTGAGAGCTACTGACATTCCATCAACTCCAGAAAAGGTTGCTGGAGACAAAGAAGACGAGGTTATCATTACTGGTATTGGCCACACCTCTCCTGGCCACCTGTTATTGGCGAAACATAGTGCCAAGGAAGAACGTGCTGCCATGGAGAAAGGCAAGTGGAGCACCGATTTATCAAGCTATGCCCACTTCAGTGCTCAAGAACTCCACTCTGGCTTCCTAAACCGTCTGCACTCAAACCGTGAGTATGAAGCCGGTTTGGTGAATATAATGAAAGAGTGCTATGAGGTACCGACATAACTTTTCCTTTCTTAAGTCCAATTGTAAATACCAACTCTAGTAGCCCCCAAGGGCCGGTTTATGATAGCAATCATAAATCGGGACTTTGTAATATCTCAACCCTTGCATGCTTATCCTCCATATGTCTCGTGATCCTTTGAAATAAAAAGGTATTTGATCGTTGTATTCCTGTAGTTTTCATCTGTGTAGCCCCCAAGGGCCGGTTTATCTTTCCAAGGTAAACCGGGTCTTTAATCAATGCTTCAACTTTGAAGAGATGTACATTAGCCCCCAAGTGTCAAGGATAATGCTTGCATTGTACTTGAGACTTGCAAAAATTTCTGATAATAAAGCAAATAGGCATTAGCCCCCAAGTACAAAGTGCATAACTTGTTATGTGCTTGGTACTTCAAATATAGACATCCCACTTGATGATATGTCATTCCTTTACAGGCTGAACTTAGCAAAAAGGACTCCCAAACTGCTGATCTTCAAGAGAATATCAAATCTCAGCAAGCAGAAGCTTCCAAAGCCAAGGAAGAACTGACTAATGCTTTAATAGCTATGGAGAGGCTGAAGGAAACTTTTAATAAAGAACGTGCCGATTGGGAGACAGAGAAAGCCGGTTTAACAAAGAAGGCCGAAGATGCAAAAGCAACCCTGAAGCCGGTGGTTGAAGAACTGACTGGCTTAAAGCGGCAGATTAATGCTATAACTTCTGTTGTGTTTGGTGAGTACCCTCTCATGAAGTTTTTCTAATTCATAATATCTTATCAATGACCGGTTTACTGATGTTTTACCATGACAGGGACCCGCATTACTCATCTGGGCTCCGACATGCGGATGAAGCTTAAAGCAACCTATACTTTGATAGAACAGTTGTATTCTAGATCCCAACAAGCGATTTGCATGGCCGCTTATAACAAGCCTCCTCCAACGTTGATAAAAGAAACCATCGAAAAACTGGCCATGCTACCTGCCCGGTTGGATGAACTAAAGAGATCAGCCGCAAGGTCAGGTGCACTGACCGCGCTAATCCGGGCTAAGGCGTGGATTCCAGATCTTGAACCAACAGATATCGTCAAAGGCTATCATGGTGTGAAGGAAGACGGTTCAGATTTCAATAAATGACGATCTCGGAAGGCTGACAAAGGAGATGCGGCCTATAGCAAGCAAATGGGCGGATGACACAGATCTCTCTCATTTTCAACTGGTTTACGATGTTGAGGGGAAAAGATAGCCCGCGCTGATTCATAATGTAGAAGATCTTGTTCCGCCTATCCGTAAGCATACTTACGCTCCTGACATTGACCCTTCCAACCTTATTCATGAAGAAGCCGTTTTTCAAGCCTTAACTGGAATCGATTGGTCAATGATTGATTTCCAGCGACTGGGTAGAGATGAAGAGAATGCGACCGCTCAAGATGACCCTCAAGCTTCAAGCCGTCTAGATGAGGAATCATAAACCGGAGGTCGGTTTATCAATTGCAGTCTGCCACTCTTATTAAAACAATTATTCAATTTGGGATGTTGAAAGCGTCTTGTAATAGGATAGCGTGAACACTTTGTCTGTCATGCCATCGAGCATGTTTGTTTCGCTTGATATTGAGAACTTGTCATGCCTTTGGGATTTATATGCATAGTCCATTATGGCTTTTATTTAACTTGTTCCTGCAGATAAGAACTTGAAAGTGTCCTAGTGGTTTACCACTGGACGGGCCATGATGCCCAAAATATATACATAACTTGGATGGATAACCAAAATTGTAAAAATAGATGATACCTGTGATATATCTCGTTGGCTGACCAACTATTGGTATAGTAAGGGTGAAAACACCAATCTGGAGTATTGATAACTCCTTTCCCGGGTTATGATAACCATCAGTTTGTTCGTATAACACTGGTGACCTCTAGTCAAAACCAGACCGGGGCAACTTAGTGCCGGTTCAGAACTGATCATGTACTGACAACTGAGCGCTGAAAGCCATGCCGGGTTGTAATAAACACCGGTTTATCAAAAAATATTCATAAATCTCTTATCAAAAGATTTTAAAACAACAAATACAAAAGAAATATGCAAGGCTTTTCATGGGCTGCCAGGCCCTAAATCGAGGCTTTTCATGGGCTGCCAGGCCGCTGAGTTAAACGATTTTTCAAAGCCTTTTAAGATGGACCTCAATCTTTAACCAATCATCATTTTAACTTTGACAAGTTCAGGGTCTATGAGATTGACTTGTCAAACGTTTGATGGGTCATACCAGGTTTACCCGGGGTTTTAGGTGAATACACTTGGCTTCCAAGCCTGGCTTGATAGCCTATCACAAGGGTGCAAGCTCCTTTTTCTTTGAGAAGCAAGGAGCCCCCAAGTAATATTTGAGCTATGCTCAGTGGTTACCTATGTTTGAGTTGTGCTTGATGCAACAGACTCTCTTTGGTTCCACATAATTTCCTGTTGGCTTGAAGCCTATCAAGAGGTGTAGCTATGGTGTAAATACAACCAAGCCCCCTAGTGATTTCTCCTATTTGGTCTTTAAGCCATTCAAGAGGTGTAGCTATGGTTCGAATACGACCAAGCCCCCTAGTGATTTCCTTTATATTTGTGTGACTTTGTAGGCCGGGTTAAAAGAACTCCGCTTTGTAAGTAGAAGCCCCCATGGAACCACACATGATGTAAAAAAGAACAGAGACCCCGCTTTAGCTGAGGCTCCGGTTTATTATATAATATATACATTGTCATAAGTATGTACATAAGAAGAGCCTGTGGCTCAAGTATAGTAAGGCCGAAGAAGAGCTATATTCCATGGCCGCTGGGTCTCCTCCTCTGATTTGCGTGAGTCTTTGTGCTCTCGAACATCAATAAGGTAGTATGACCCGTTGTGCAGGTTTTTGCTGACCACAAAAGGTCCTTCCCAAGGTGGGGATAACTTGTGCATATCGATTTGATCCTGGATGAGCTGGAGCACTAGATCGCCTTCTTGAAAAGTTCAGGTCTTAACCCGGCGGTTGTGATAACGTCGGAGATCTTGTTGATAAATCACCGACCGTGACGCTACAAGATCACGCTCCTCATCTAACAGGTCTAGTGAGTCCTGACGTGCCTTCTCATTTTCAGCTTCAACGTAAGCCGCCACCCGGGGTGAGTCATGACGAATGTCACTAGGGAGAACCACCTCTGCCCCGTAAACCATGAAGAAAGGTGTGTAGCCCATAGATCTATTTGGCGTGGTGTTGATACTCCATAATACGGAAGGTAACTCCTCCACCCAACAACCCGGCGTCCGCTTTAAAGGAACCAGAAGTCGGGGTTTAATACCTCTCAAAATTTCTTGATTTGCCCTCTCTGCTTGACCATTAGACTGGGGGTGAGCCACTAACGCTACATCAAGCCGGATGTGCTCACGTTGACAAAATTCCTCCATATCACCCTTGGACAGATTAGTACCGTTATCAGTTATAATGCTGTGTGGAAAACCAAACCGGAATATCACCTTTTTGATGAATTGAACCGCCGTGGCTGCATCACACTTACTGACTCGCTCTGCCTCTACCCACTTGGTAAACTTATCAACCGCCACCAACAGGTGGGTCTTTTTGTCCTTGGACCTCTTAAAGGGTCCAACCATATCTAGCCCCCAAGTTGCAAATAGCCAAGTGATTGGAATCATTCTCAACTCTTGAGCCGGAACATGAGCGCGGCGTGCAAATTTCTGACAACCGTCACACCTTTTTACCAAATCCTCAGCATCAACATGAGCCGTTAACCAATAGAAGTTGTGACGAAAAGCCTTAGCCACCAAGGATTTTGAACCGGCGTGGTGACCACAATCTCCTTCGTGGATTTCTCGCAAAATCTCACAACCCTCTTGAGGAGACACACAACGTTGAATTGCTCCTATGACACTGTAATGATGTAGTTCCCCATTGATAATGGTCATTGACTTGGATCGCCGAATTATCTGCCGGGCCAAGGTTTCATCATCCGGTAACTCGGCCCGGTTCATGTAAGCCAGGTATGGGACTGTCCAATCCGGTATAACATGCAAAGCCGCTACCAACTGGGCCTCCGGGTCAGGAATAGCCAACTCCTCCTCTGTGGGTATCTTGACTGGCGGATTATGAAGTACGTCGAGGAAGACATTACGTGGTACCGGTTTACGCTGAGAGCCTAGATGACCTAAAGCATCTGCTGCTTCATTCTTCCGCCAGTCTATATGGTCAACTTGATAGCCCTTGAAATGACCAGCCACTGTATCCACCTCTCGTCGATATGCAGCCATGAGTGGATCATTAGAATCCCAAGTGCCAGATACCTGCTGAGCCACCAGGTTCGAGTCAACGAAGCATTTAACTTGGCTTAAATTCATCTCTTTAGCCATCCGAAGGCCATGGATCAAGGCCTCATACTCAAATGCATTGTTAGTACAAGGGAACATTAAGCGGAGAACATAACAAAACTTGTCACCTCGTGGGGAAGTTAATATGACTCCAGCCCCTGAGCCCTCCAATTGCCTGGACCCATCAAAGTGAATAGTCCAATAAATGTTGTGTGGCTTTTCCTCTGGCGCCTGCAACTCTGCCCAATCATTGATGAAGTCCACAAGTGCTTGAGATTTGATCGCTGTGCGAGGTGTATATTTGAGCCCGTGAGGTCCAAGATCAATAGCCCACTTGGAAATCCGGCCAGTCGCCTCTCTGTTTTGGATGATATCTCCTAGAGGGGCTGAACTAACCACTGTGATAGGATGACCTTGAAAATAATGTTTGAGCTTCCGGCTTGCCATGAACACTCCATACACCAACTTCTGCCAATGTGGGTAGCTCTGCTTTGATTCAATAAACACCTCACTGATGTAATAAACCGACCGTTGAACCGGATACTCCTTTCCAGCCTCCTTGCGTTCTACCATAGTAGCCACACTGACAGCCTGGGCGTTAGCAGCCACATCCAGCAATAAGGGATCTTTATCAACCAGAGCTGCAAGGACGGGCAGCTCGGCCAACTGTCTCTTCAAATCCTCAAATGACTTATCAGTCGTGTCACTCCAGACGAAATCATCTGTTTTCTTTAGCATCTGGTACAAAGGAATAGCCTTCTCCCCAAGGCGGCTGATAAACCGGGTTAGAGCTGCAATCCGGCCTGGCAAACGCTGAACATCATTGATACACGCCTGTTTGGACAGGGACATGATAGCTGAAATTTTTTCCGGGTTAGCCTCAATGCCCCTGTTAGACACCAGAAAACCCAAGAGCTTGCCTGCCAGAACACCAAAGACACATTTGTCCAGATTAGGCATCATCTTATAAACTTGGAGGTTGTCAAAAGTCTTTCTCAAGTCATCTATCAATGTTTCCTCTTTCCTGGACTTTACCACAATATCATCCACATAAGCGTGGACATTGCACCCAATCTATTTATGAAGACAATTCTGAACACAACACTAATAAGTCGCCTGGGCACTCTTGAGCCCGAAAGGCATAGACACATAGTAGAAGGCTCCAAAAGGAGTTATAAAAGCTGTTTTCTCCTGGTCCTTAACTGCCATTTTAATCTGATGATAACCAGAATTAGCATCCAGAAAACACAAACGGCCACAACCCGCCGTAGCATCAATAATTTGAACAATAGGTGGGAGAGCAAAGGGATTAGCTGCACATGCTTTGTTCAAGTCTGTGTAGTCCACACACATACGCCAAGTGCCGTTTTTCTTAAGAACCAGCACCGGATTAGCCAGCCACTCCATGTGAAAGACCTCCACGATAAACCCTGCGGCCAACAGGCGAGCTACCTGCTCACCAATAGCCTTACGCCTTTCTTCATTGAAGCGGCGGAGAAACTGCCTGACCGATTTAAATTTAGGATCTATATTAAGTGTGTGCTCAGCGAGTTCCCTCGGTACACCTGGCATGTCAGAAGGCTTCCATGCAAAGATGTCCCGGTTCTCATGGATGAACTCTATGAGTGCGCTTTCCTATTTGGGATCCAGGTTAGCACTGATGCTGAACTGCTTGGATTAATAGCCAGGAACAAAATCAACCATCTTAGTGTCTGTAGCCGATTTAAACTTCAACGCCGGATGATGCTCCATAGTTGGTTTTTTCAAAGAAGTCATGTCTGCTGGATCAACCTTGTCTTTATAAAACTTCAGTTCCTCTGTGGCACAAACTGACTCAGCATAAGCCGCATCACCCTCTTCACATTCCAAAGCAATCTTCCTGCTCCCATGTACTGTGACGATCCCCTTATGACCCGACATCTTAAGCTGTAGATAAACATAACACTGCCTCGCCATGAACTTGGCATAAGCCGGCCGTCCGAACAGGGTGTGATACGGACTCTTGATTTTCACTACCTCAAAAGTTAACATTTCTGACCTTGAGTCATGATCATCTCCAAAAGCCACCTCTAGGGCTATCTTGCCCACTGGATACGCAGACTTATCAGGCACCACACCATGAAAAACGGTGTTCGACGGTTTAAGATTCTTATTTGTTAATCTCATACGGCGGAAGGTATCATAGTAAAGGATGTTGATACTACTTCCTCCATCCATAAGCACCTTGGTGAACTTATACCCCCCAACTTGAGGTGCCACCACTAAGTCCAGATGACCTGGATTATCAACCCAGGGTGGGTGATCCTGTCGACTCCGAGGTTGTTCAGACCAGCACAAATACCGAGGCACTGCCGGTTCAACAGAGTTCACGGCCCTTTTGTGAAGCTTCTGTTCACGCTTGCACAAGCTAGTAGTGAAGACATGATACTACCCACTATTCAACTGCTTCGGATTGCTCTGATAACCCAACTGCTGCTGTTGTTGATTCACCTGATGATTATAACCTCCCTGACTGACCTAATTACCTTGATTGCCATGTCCGGTCTGATGGCCTTGGAATCCTGAACAGGAGCTGCCGCCTCCGTAACCCGGCCCATGAAAACCACCTCCTGAACTGCCGGCAGGCCATTGTCGTATTGAAACATATTAGAATTTTTGAACTCTCGCATGATGAAGCAATCCTTCCAAAGATGCAAAGCTGGCTTCTCCTTCGATCCATGCTTTGGACAAGGTTGATTTAATAGGCACTCCAGATTGGGGCCTGACCCTCCGCCCCTCTGAGGCGGTTTGCCCTTCCAACGCTGACCGTTATCTTGGGTGTTGGTGTTAGCCACAAAGTCCAGGCTATTATCTGCTTTGCGCTTACCATTATTCCCATGACCTGCCGGATTGTGCTGCTTCCCCTTGGCATTGCTGTTCTTTTTCCCCTTCCCCATTTTGTCATCCTCTGACTTAGGGTCTTTGGTACTATCTGAATCGGCATATTTTACCAAAGTAGCCATAAGGGTTGACATGTCATTGTAGTGGCGTTTGAGCATCCCTAACTTCAGTTTTAATGGCATAAACCAGCAATTGCCCTCCAACGTCAAAACTGTTGTATCCGCGTTGACGCGGTCCGACGAATGCAGA